>NC_092782.1:15800559-16023059 GCF_047496795.1 Chiloscyllium punctatum
CCACACACTAATATACCCACACACTAATATACCCACACACCGATAAACCTACACACCGATATAACCACACAATGATATACCCATATACCGATATACCCACACACAGATATATACACACACTGATATGCACACACACCGATATACCCACACACTGATATATCCACGCACAGATATACCCACACGCCGATATACCCACACACCGGTATGCCCACTCACTGATATACCCACACACCGATATACCCACACGCCGATATACCCACACCCTGATATACCCACACACTGATATATCCACACACCAATGTACCACACACGGATGTGCCCACACATCGATATACCCACACGCCGATATACCCACACACCGATAAACCCACTCACTGATATACCCACACACAGATATACCGATATACCGATAGACCCACACTGAAATACCCACGCACAGATATATACCCACACTGATACCCACGCACAGATATATACCCATACTGATACCCACACACCGATATACCCACACACAGATATATCCGCACCAATGTACCACACACTGATGTACCCCCACACCGATATACCCACACACCGATATACCCATTCACTGATATACCCACACAATGATATACCCATATACCGATATACCCACACTGAAATACCCACGCACAGATATATACACACTGATATGCACACTCACACTGATATACCCACACACCGATATACCCACGCACTGATATACCCACACACCGATATACCCACACACCGATATACCCACACATTGATATACCCATATACCGATATACCCACACACAGAAATACCCACACACTGATATACCCACACACCGATATATCCACACATTGATATGCACACACACCGATATACCCACACACCGATATACCCATACACTGATATACACACACTGATATACCCACACACTGATATACCCACACACCGATATACCCACACACCGATACACACACACACCGATATATCCACACACCGATATACCCACGCACTGATATACCCACACAATGATATACCCACACTGAAATACCCACGCACAGATATATACACACACTGATATATCCACACACCGATATACCCATGCACTGTTATACCCACACCCCGATATACCCACACACTGATATACCCATATACCGATATACCCACACACCGAAATGCCCGCATACTGATATACCCACACACTGATATACTCACACACCGATATATCCACACATTGCTATGCACACACTGATATACCCACACGTCAATATACCCACACACCGATATTCCCACACACTGATATACCCACACTGATATACCCACACACCGATATACACACACCTCGATATGACCACACATTGATATACCCACACACAGCTATATCCACACATTGATATACCCATACACCAATATACCCACACACCGATATACCCACACACCGATATACCCACACACTGAGATGCCCACACACTGATCTACCCACACACTGATATGCCCACACCGATGTACCCAAACACCGATATACCCCACACACCGATATACTCACATACCGAGATACCCACACAATGATATACCCACACACTGATATACCCACACACCGATATACCAATGCACCGATATACCCAGACACTGATAAATCCACATGCTGATATACCCCACACGCTGTTATACCCACACTCTGATATACCCCATACACTGATATCCCCACACTCTGATATACCCACTGACTGATATATCCACACACCAATATACCACACACCGATATACACACACCGGTATACCCACACACTGATATACCCACACACCGATATACCCACACACCGATATACCCACTGAGTGAAATACCCACACAACGATATATCCACACATTGATATACCCACACTGATATACCTGCACACCGATATACATACACACTGATTTACCCACACACCGAGATGCCCACACACCGATATACCCACACACTGTTATACTCACACGCCGATATACCCACACACCGATGTATCCACACACCAATGTACCCACACACCGATGTACCCACACAGTGATATAACCACACACCGATATACCCACACGCCGATGTATCCACACACCAATGTACCTACACACCGATGTACCCACACACCGATATACCCACTGACTGATATACCCACACAACGATATATCCACACACTGATATACCCACACACCGATATACCCACTGACTGATATACCCACACAACGATATATCCACACACTGATATACCCACACACCGATATACCCACTGACTGATATACCCACACAACAATATATCCACACATTGATATACCCACACCGATATACCCGCACACAGATATACATACACACTGATTTACCCACACACCGAGATGCCCACACACCGATATACCCACACACTGGTATACTCACACGGCGATATACCCACACACCGATGTATCCACACACCAATGTACCCACACACTGATGTACCCACAGTGATATAACCACACACCGATATACCCACACACCGATATACCCACACACCGATGTATCCACACACCGATGTACCTACACACCGATATACCCACACACTGGTATACTCACACGCCGATATACCCACACACCGATGTATCCACACACCAATGTACCCACACACCGATGTACCCACAGTGATATAACCACACACCGATATACCCACACACCGATATACCCACACACCGATGTATCCACACACCGATGTACCCACACACCGATATACCCACACACTGATATATACCCACACACCGATATACCCACTGACTGATATACCCACACAACGATATATCCACACATTGATAGACCCACACACCGATATACCCACACTGATATGCCCACACAACGATATATCCACACACCGATATACCCACACTGCTATACCCACACACAGATATACAAACACCGATATACCCACACACCGAGATACCCACACACTGATATACCCACACACCAAGATACCCACATACTGATATGCCCACACCGATATATCCACACACCGAGATATCCACACATTGATATACCCACACACCGATATACCCACACACTGATATACCCACACACAGATATAGTCACACGCCGATATACCCACACACTGATATACCCACACACTGATATACCCACTCACCGATATACCCACACACCGATATACCAATGCACCGATATACCCAGACACTGATATATCCACACACTGATATATCCACATGCTGATATAGCCCACACACTGATATCCCCACACTCTGATATACCCACTGACTGATATATCCGCACACTGATATACCCACACACTGATATACCCACACACCGATATACCCACACACCGATATACCAATACACCAATACACCCACACACCGATATACCCACACACTGATATACTCACACACCAATATATCCACATACTGATATACCCCACACACTGATATACCCACACACCGATATACCCACATACTGATATACCCACACACTGATATGCCCACACACTGATATACCCCACACACTGATATACCCACACACCGATATACCCACATACTGATATACCCACACACCGATATGCCCACACACCGATATACCCACACACTGATATACCCACACACTGATATACCCACACCGATATACCCACACACTGATATGCCCACATACTGATATACCCAAACACCGATACGCACACACCGAGATATCCACACACCCATATACCCACACACTGATATACCGCAAACACTGATATACCCACACACTGATATACCCACACACCCATATACCCCACTCACTGATATACCCACACACTGATATACCCACACACCGATATACCCACACACTGATATTCCCACATACCGATACACACACACACTGATATACCCCACACACCGATATATCCACACACCGATATACACACACTGGTATACCCAGACACCGTTATGCCCACACACTGATATGCCCACACCGATATACCCACACACCGATATACCCACATACTGATATACCCACACTCTGATATACCCACACTCCGAGATACCCAAACACCGATATACCCCACACACCGATATACTCACATACCGAGAAACCCACACACTTATATACCCACACACCGATATACCCACACACCGATATACCAATGCACCAGGACACTGATATATCCACACACTGATAAATCCACATGTTGATATACCCCACACGCTGTTATACCCACACACTGATATACCCCATACACTGATATCCCCACACTCTGATATACCCACTGACTGATATATCCACACACCAATATACTCACACACAGATACACACACACCGGTATACCCACACACTGATATACACACACACCGATATATCCACACACCGATATACCCACACACTGATATGCCCACACACCAATATATCCACACACCGATATACCCACACTGATATACCCGCACACAGATATACACACACACTGATTTACCCACACACCGAGATGCCCACACACCGATATACCCACACACCGATATACGCACTGACTGATATACCCGCACAACGATATATCTACACATTGATATACCCACACTGATATACCCGCACACAGATATACATACACACTGATATACCCACACTCCGAGATACCCAAACACCGATATACCCCACACACTGGTATACTCACATGCCGATATACCCACACACCGATGTATCCACACACCAATGTACCCACACACCGATGTACCCACAGTGATATAACCACACACCGATATACCCACACACCAATATACCCAGACACTGATGTATCCACACACCGATGTACCTACACACCGATGTACCCACACACTGATATACCCACACACCGATATACCCACACACTGATATACCCACACACCGATATACCCACTGACTGATATACCCACACAACGATATATCCACACATTGATAGACCCACACACCGATATACCCACACTGATATGCCCACACAACGATATATCCACACACTGATATAGCCACACTGATATACCCACACACAGATATACAAACACCCATATACCCACACACCGAGATACCCACACACTGATATACCCACACACCAAGATACCCACATACTGATATGCCCACACCGATATATCCACACACCGAGATATCCACACACCGATAAGCACACACTGGTATACCCAGACACCATTATGCCCACACACTGATATGCCCACACCGATATACCCACACACCGATATACCCACATACTGATATACCCACACACTGATATACCCACACTCCGAGATACCCAAACACCGATATACCCCACACGCTGATATACTCACATACCGAGAAACCCACACACTGATATACCCACACACCGATATACCCACACACCGATATACCAATGCACCGATATACCCAGACACTGATATATCCACACACTGATAAATCCACATGTTGATATACCCCACACGCTGTTATACCCACACACTGATATACCCCATACACTGATATCCCCACACTCTGATATACCCACTGACTGATATATCCACACACCAATATACCCACACACCGATACACACACACTGGTATACTCACACACTGATATACCCACACACCGATATACCCACACACTGATATACCCACTGACTGATATACCCACACAACAATATATCCACATATTGATATACCCAGGCTGATCTACCCGCACACAGATATACACACACACTGATATGCCCACACACCGATATATCCACACACCGAGATGCCCACACACTGATATACCCACACACCGATATACGCACTGACTGATATACCCACACAACGATATATCTACACATTGATATACCCACACTGATATACCCGCACACAGATATACATACACACTGATTTACCCACACACCGAGATGCCCACACACTGGTATACTAACACGCCGATATACCCACACACCGATGTATCCACACACCAATGTACCCACACAGTGATATAACCACACACCGATATACCCACACACCGATATACCCACACACCGATGTATCCACACACCAAGGTACCTACACACCGATGTACCCACACACTGATATACTCACACACCGATATACCCACACAGCGATATACCCACACACCGATATACCCACACTGTTATATCCGCACACAGATATACAAACACCGATATACCCACACACCGAGATACCCACACACTGATATACCCACACACCGAGATACCCACATACTGATATGCTCACACCGATATATCCACACACCGAGATACCCACATACTGATATAGTCACACGCTGACATACTCATACGCCGATATACCCACACACTGATATACCCACACACCGATATACCCACACACCGATATACCCACACACTGATATATCCACACACCGATATACCCACACACCGATATACCAATGCACCGATATACCCAGACACTGATATATCCACACACTGATATATCCACATGCTGATATAGCCCACACGCTGTTATACCCACACACCGATATACCCCATACACTGATATCCCCACACTCTGATATACCCACTGACTGATATATCCGCACACTGATATAACCACACACTGATATACCAATGCACCAATATACCCACATACTGATAGACCCCACACTGAAACGCCCACACACCGATATACCCACACACTGATATACCCACACACTGAGATTCCCACATACTGATATGCCCACACCGATATATCCCCACACCGAGATGCCCACACATTGATATACCCACACACCGAGATACCCACATACTGATATAGTCACACGCTGACATACTCATATGCCGATATACCCACACACTGATATACCCACAAACCGATATACCCACACACCGATATACCAATGCACCGATATACCCAGACACTGATATATCCACACACTGATATATCCACATGCTGATATAGCCCACACGTTGTTATACCCACACACTGATATACCCCATACACTGATATCCCCACACTCTGATATACCCACTGACTGATATATCCGCACACTGATATACCCACACACTGATATACCCACACACCGATATACCAATGCACCAATATACCCACACACTGATATACCCCAGATACTGATATACCCACACACCGATATACCCACATACTGATATACCCACACACCGATATGCCCACACACCGATATACCCACACACTGATATACCCACACCGATATACCCACACACTGATATGCCCACATACTGATATACCCAAACACCGATACACACACACCGATATATCCACACACCCATATACCCACACACTGATATACCCCAAACACTGATATACCCACACACTGATATCCCCACACACCCATATACACACACACCGATCTACCCACACGCTGATATTCCCACACACCGATACACACACACACTGATATACCCCACACACCGATATATCCACACACCGATATACCCACACACTGATATACCCACACACTGATATACCCACTCACCGATATACCCACACACCGATATACCAATGCACCGATATACCCAGACACTGATATATCCACACACTGATATATCCACATGCTGATATAGCCCACACACTGATATCCCCACACTCTGATATACCCACTGACTGATATATCCGTACACTGATATACCCACACACTGATATACCCACACACCGATATACCCACACACCGATATACCAATACACCAATACACCCACACACCGATATACCCACACACTGATATACTCACACACCAATATATCCACATACTGATATACCCCACACACTGATATACCCACACACCGATATACCCACATACTGATATACCCACACACTGATATGCCCACACACCAATATACCCACACACTGATATACCCCACACACTGATATACCCACACACCGATATACCCACATACTGATATACCCACACACCGATATGCCCACACACCGATATACCCACACACTGATATACCCACACACTGATATACCCACACCGATATACCCACACACTGATATGCCCACATACTGATATACCCAAACACCGATACGCACACACCGAGATATCCACACACCCATATACCCACACACTGATATACCGCAAACACTGATATACCCACACACTGATATAACCACACACCCATATACCCCACTCACTGATATACCCACACACTGATATACCCACACACCGATATACCCACACACTGATATTCCCACATACCGATACACACACACACTGATATACCCCACACACCGATATATCCACACACCGATATACACACACTGGTATACCCAGACACCGTTATGCCCACACACTGATATGCCCACACCGATATACCCACACACCGATATACCCACATACTGATATACCCACACTCTGATATACCCACACTCCGAGATACCCAAACACCGATATACCCCACACACCGATATACTCACATACCGAGAAACCCACACACTTATATACCCACACACCGATATACCCACACACTGATATACCCACACACCGATATACCCACTGACTGATATACCCACACAACGATATATCCACACATTGATAGACCCACACACCGATATACCCACACTGATATGCCCACATAACGATATATCCACACACTGATATAGCCACACTGATATACCCACACACAGATATACAAACACCCATATACCCACACACCGAGATACCCACACACTGATATACCCACACACCAAGATACCCACATACTGATATGCCCACACCGATATATCCACACACCGAGATATCCACACACCGATAAGCACACACTGGTATACCCAGACACCATTATGCCCACACACTGATATGCCCACACCGATATACCCACACACCGATATACCCACATACTGATATACCCACACACTGATATACCCACACTCCGAGATACCCAAACACCGATATACCCCACACGCTGATATACTCACATACCGAGAAACCCACACACTGATATACCCACACACCGATATACCCACACACCGATATACCAATGCACCGATATACCCAGACACTGATATATCCACACACTGATAAATCCACATGTTGATATACCCCACACGCTGTTATACCCACACACTGATATATCCCATACACTGATATCCCCACACTCTGATATACCCACTGACTGATATATCCACACACCAATATACCCACACACCGATACACACACACTGGTATACTCACACACTGATATACCCACACACCGATATACCCACACACTGATATACCCACTGACTGATATACCCACACAACAATATATCCACATATTGATATACCCAGGCTGATCTACCCGCACACAGATATACACACACACTGATATGCCCACACACCGATATATCCACACACCGAGATGCCCACACACTGATATACCCACACACCGATATACGCACTGACTGATATACCCACACAACGATATATCTACACATTGATATACCCACACTGATATACCCGCACACAGATATACATACACACTGATTTACCCACACACCGAGATGCCCACACACTGGTATACTAACACGCCGATATACCCACACACCGATGTATCCACACACCAATGTACCCACACAGTGATATAACCACACACCGATATACCCACACACCGATATACCCACATTGATATGCCCACACAACGATATATCCACACACCGATGTATCCACACACCAATGTACCCACACACTGATGTACCCACAGTGATATAACCACACACCGATATACCCACACACCGATATACCCACACACCGATGTATCCACACACCGATGTACCTACACACCGATATACCCACACACTGGTATACTCACACGCCGATATACCCACACACCGATGTATCCACACACCAATGTACCCACACACCGATGTACCCACAGTGATATAACCACACACCGATATACCCACACACCGATGTATCCACACACCGATGTACCCACACACCGATATACCCACACACTGATATATACCCACACACCGATATACCCACTGACTGATATACCCACACAACGATATATCCACACATTGATAGACCCACACACCGATATACCCACACTGATATGCCCACACAACGATATATCCACACACCGATATACCCACACTGCTATACCCACACACAGATATACAAACACCGATATACCCACACACCGAGATACCCACACACTGATATACCCACACACCAAGATACCCACATACTGATATGCCCACACCGATATATCCACACACCGAGATATCCACACATTGATATACCCACACACCGATATACCCACACACTGATATACCCACACACAGATATAGTCACACGCCGATATACCCACACACTGATATACCCACACACTGATATACCCACTCACCGATATACCCACACACCGATATACCAATGCACCGATATACCCAGACACTGATATATCCACACACTGATATATCCACATGCTGATATAGCCCACACACTGATATCCCCACACTCTGATATACCCACTGACTGATATATCCGCACACTGATATACCCACACACTGATATACCCACACACCGATATACCCACACACCGATATACCAATACACCAATACACCCACACACCGATATACCCACACACTGATATACTCACACACCAATATATCCACATACTGATATACCCCACACACTGATATACCCACACACCGATATACCCACATACTGATATACCCACACACTGATATGCCCACACACCAATATACCCACACACTGATATACCCCACACACTGATATACCCACACACCGATATACCCACATACTGATATACCCACACACCGATATGCCCACACACCGATATACCCACACACTGATATACCCACACACTGATATACCCACACCGATATACCCACTCACTGATATGCCCACATACTGATATACCCAAACACCGATACGCACACACCGAGATATCCACACACCCATATACCCACACACTGATATACCGCAAACACTGATATACCCACACACTGATATAACCACACACCCATATACCCCACTCACTGATATACCCACACACTGATATACCCACACACCGATATACCCACACACTGATATTCCCACATACCGATACACACACACACTGATATACCCCACACACCGATATATCCACACACCGATATACACACACTGGTATACCCAGACACCGTTATGCCCACACACTGATATGCCCACACCGATATACCCACACACCGATATACCCACATACTGATATACCCACACTCTGATATACCCACACACTTATATACCCACACACCGATATACCCACACACCGATATACCAATGCACCAGGACACTGATATATCCACACACTGATAAATCCACATGTTGATATACCCCACACGCTGTTATACCCACACACTGATATACCCCATACACTGATATCCCCACACTCTGATATACCCACTGACTGATATATCCACACACCAATATACCCACACACAGATACACACACACCGGTATACCCACACACTGATATACACACACATCGATATATCCACACACCGATATACCCACACACTGATATGCCCACACACCAATATATCCACACACCGATATACCCACACTGATATACCCGCACACAGATATACACACACACTGATTTACCCACACACCGAGATGCCCACACACCGATATACCCACACACCGATATACGCACTGACTGATATACCCGCACAACGATATATCTACACATTGATATACCCACACTGATATACCCGCACACAGATATACATACACACTGATATACCCACACTCCGAGATACCCAAACACCGATATACCCCACACACTGGTATACTCACATGCCGATATACCCACACACCGATGTATCCACACACCAATGTACCCACACACTGATGTACCCACAGTGATATAACCACACACCGATATACCCACACACCGATATACCCACACACCGATGTATCCACACACCGATGTACCTACACACCGATATACCCACACACTGGTATACTCACACGCCGATATACCCACACACCGATGTATCCACACACCAATGTACCCACACACCGATGTACCCACAGTGATATAACCACACACCGATATACCCACACACCGATGTATCCACACACCGATGTACCCACACACCGATATACCCACACACTGATATATACCCACACACCGATATACCCACTGACTGATATACCCACACAACGATATATCCACACATTGATAGACCCACACACCGATATACCCACACTGATATGCCCACACAACGATATATCCACACACCGATATACCCACACTGCTATACCCACACACAGATATACAAACACCGATATACCCACACACCGAGATACCCACACACTGATATACCCACACACCAAGATACCCACATACTGATATGCCCACACCGATATATCCACACACCGAGATATCCACACATTGATATACCCACACACCGATATACCCACACACTGATATACCCACACACAGATATAGTCACACGCCGATATACCCACACACTGATATACCCACACACTGATATACCCACTCACCGATATACCCACACACCGATATACCAATGCACCGATATACCCAGACACTGATATATCCACACACTGATATATCCACATGCTGATATAGCCCACACACTGATATCCCCACACTCTGATATACCCACTGACTGATATATCCGCACACTGATATACCCACACACTGATATACCCACACACCGATATACCCACACACCGATATACCAATACACCAATACACCCACACACCGATATACCCACACACTGATATACTCACACACCAATATATCCACATACTGATATACCCCACACACTGATATACCCACACACCGATATACCCACATACTGATATACCCACACACTGATATGCCCACACACCAATATACCCACACACTGATATACCCCACACACTGATATACCCACACACCGATATACCCACATACTGATATACCCACACACCGATATGCCCACACACCGATATACCCACACACTGATATACCCACACACTGATATACCCACACCGATATACCCACACACTGATATGCCCACATACTGATATACCCAAACACCGATACGCACACACCGAGATATCCACACACCCATATACCCACACACTGATATACCGCAAACACTGATATACCCACACACTGATATAACCACACACCCATATACCCCACTCACTGATATACCCACACACTGATATACCCACACACCGATATACCCACACACTGATATTCCCACATACCGATACACACACACACTGATATACCCCACACACCGATATATCCACACACCGATATACACACACTGGTATACCCAGACACCGTTATGCCCACACACTGATATGCCCACACCGATATACCCACACACCGATATACCCACATACTGATATACCCACACTCTGATATACCCACACACTTATATACCCACACACCGATATACCCACACACCGATATACCAATGCACCAGGACACTGATATATCCACACACTGATAAATCCACATGTTGATATACCCCACACGCTGTTATACCCACACACTGATATACCCCATACACTGATATCCCCACACTCTGATATACCCACTGACTGATATATCCACACACCAATATACCCACACACAGATACACACACACCGGTATACCCACACACTGATATACACACACATCGATATATCCACACACCGATATACCCACACACTGATATGCCCACACACCAATATATCCACACACCGATATACCCACACTGATATACCCGCACACAGATATACACACACACTGATTTACCCACACACCGAGATGCCCACACACCGATATACCCACACACCGATATACGCACTGACTGATATACCCGCACAACGATATATCTACACATTGATATACCCACACTGATATACCCGCACACAGATATACATACACACTGATATACCCACACTCCGAGATACCCAAACACCGATATACCCCACACACTGGTATACTCACATGCCGATATACCCACACACCGATGTATCCACACACCAATGTACCCACACACCGATGTACCCACAGTGATATAACCACACACCGATATACCCACACACCAATATACCCAGACACTGATGTATCCACACACCGATGTACCTACACACCGATGTACCCACACACTGATATACCCACACACCGATATACCCACACACTGATATACCCACACACCGATATACCCACTGACTGATATACCCACACAACGATATATCCACACATTGATAGACCCACACACCGATATACCCACACTGATATGCCCACACAACGATATATCCACACACTGATATAGCCACACTGATATACCCACACACAGATATACAAACACCCATATACCCACACACCGAGATACCCACACACTGATATACCCACACACCAAGATACCCACATACTGATATGCCCACACCGATATATCCACACACCGAGATATCCACACACCGATAAGCACACACTGGTATACCCAGACACCATTATGCCCACACACTGATATGCCCACACCGATATACCCACACACCGATATACCCACATACTGATATACCCACACACTGATATACCCACACTCCGAGATACCCAAACACCGATATACCCCACACGCTGATATACTCACATACCGAGAAACCCACACACTGATATACCCACACACCGATATACCCACACACCGATATACCAATGCACCGATATACCCAGACACTGATATATCCACACACTGATAAATCCACATGTTGATATACCCCACACGCTGTTATACCCACACACTGATATACCCCATACACTGATATCCCCACACTCTGATATACCCACTGACTGATATATCCACACACCAATATACCCACACACCGATACACACACACTGGTATACTCACACACTGATATACCCACACACCGATATACCCACACACTGATATACCCACTGACTGATATACCCACACAACAATATATCCACATATTGATATACCCAGGCTGATCTACCCGCACACAGATATACACACACACTGATATGCCCACACACCGATATATCCACACACCGAGATGCCCACACACTGATATACCCACACACCGATATACGCACTGACTGATATACCCACACAACGATATATCTACACATTGATATACCCACACTGATATACCCGCACACAGATATACATACACACTGATTTACCCACACACCGAGATGCCCACACACTGGTATACTAACACGCCGATATACCCACACACCGATGTATCCACACACCAATGTACCCACACAGTGATATAACCACACACCGATATACCCACACACCGATATACCCACACACCGATGTATCCACACACCAAGGTACCTACACACCGATGTACCCACACACTGATATACTCACACACCGATATACCCACACAGCGATATACCCACACACCGATATACCCACACTGTTATATCCGCACACAGATATACAAACACCGATATACCCACACACCGAGATACCCACACACTGATATACCCACACACCGAGATACCCACATACTGATATGCTCACACCGATATATCCACACACCGAGATACCCACATACTGATATAGTCACACGCTGACATACTCATACGCCGATATACCCACACACTGATATACCCACACACCGATATACCCACACACCGATATACCCACACACTGATATATCCACACACCGATATACCCACACACCGATATACCAATGCACCGATATACCCAGACACTGATATATCCACACACTGATATATCCACATGCTGATATAGCCCACACGCTGTTATACCCACACACTGATATACCCCATACACTGATATCCCCACACTCTGATATACCCACTGACTGATATATCCGCACACTGATATAACCACACACTGATATACCAATGCACCAATATACCCACATACTGATAGACCCCACACTGAAACGCCCACACACCGATATACCCACACACTGATATACCCACACACTGAGATTCCCACATACTGATATGCCCACACCGATATATCCCCACACCGAGATGCCCACACATTGATATACCCACACACCGAGATACCCACATACTGATATAGTCACACGCTGACATACTCATATGCCGATATACCCACACACTGATATACCCACAAACCGATATACCCACACACCGATATACCAATGCACCGATATACCCAGACACTGATATATCCACACACTGATATATCCACATGCTGATATAGCCCACACGTTGTTATACCCACACACTGATATACCCCATACACTGATATCCCCACACTCTGATATACCCACTGACTGATATATCCGCACACTGATATACCCACACACTGATATACCCACACACCGATATACCAATGCACCAATATACCCACACACTGATATACCCCAGATACTGATATACCCACACACCGATATACCCACATACTGATATACCCACACACCGATATGCCCACACACCGATATACCCACACACTGATATACCCACACCGATATACCCACACACTGATATGCCCACATACTGATATACCCAAACACCGATACACACACACCGATATATCCACACACCCATATACCCACACACTGATATACCCCAAACACTGATATACCCACACACTGATATCCCCACACACCCATATACACACACACCGATCTACCCACACGCTGATATTCCCACACACCGATACACACACACACTGATATACCCCACACACCGATATATCCACACACCGATATACCCACACACTGATATATCCACACACTGATATACCCACACACCGATATGCCCACACACCGATATACCCACACACTGATATACCCACACGTTGATATTTCCACACACCAATACACCCACACACTGATATACCCACACACCGATATACCAATGCACCGATATACCCAGACACCGATACACACACCAGTATACCCACACACCCATATGTCCACACATCAATATACCCACACACCGATACACACACACTGGTATACCCAGACACCGATATGCCCACACACTGATATGCCCACACACTGATATGCCCACACCGATATACCCACACACCGATATACCCACATACTGATATACCCACACACTGATATACCCACACAACGAGATACCCAAACACCGATATACCCCACACACCGATATACCCACACACCGATATACCCACACACCGATATACCAATGCACCGATATACCCAGACACCGATATATCCACACACTGATAAATCCACATGTTGATATACCCCACACGCTGTTATACCCACACACTGATATACCCCATACACTGATATCCCCACACTCTGATATACCCACTGACTGATATATCCACACACCAATATACCCACACACCGATACACACACACCGGTATACCCACACACCGATATACCCACACACTGATATACGCACTGACTGATATACCCACACAACAATATATCCACACATTGATATACCCAGGCTGATCTACCCGCACACAGATATACACACACACTGATATGCCCACACACCAAAAATCCACACACCGATATACCCACACTGATATACATGCACACAGATATACACACACACTTATATGGCCACAAAATGATATACCCACGCACTGATGCACACACACCGATGTTCCCACACACCGATATACCCATATACTGCTATGCCCACACACTGATATACCCACACACTGAAATACCCACACACCGATATACCCACACACCGATATACCCACACACCAATATACCCACACACTGATTTTCCCACACACCAAAAAACCCACACACCAATATACCCCACACACCGATATGCTCACACACTGATATACCCACACACAGATATATCCACACATTGATATACCCATACACCAATATACGCACACACCGATATACCCACGCAGAGATGCCCACACACTGATCTACCCACAAGATGATATGCCCACACCGATGTACCCAAACACCGATATACCCCACACACCGATATACTCACATACCGAGATACCCACACAATGATATACCCACACACTGATATACCCACACACCGATATACCAATGCACCGATATACCCACACACTGATATACCCACACACCGATATACTCACACACTGATATACCCACACACTTAATTGCCCACACCGATATACCCACACACCGAGATACCCACACACTGATATACCCACACACCGATATACCCACATACTGATATAGTCACACGCTGACATACCCATACGCCGATATACCCACACACTGATATACCCACACACAGATATAATCACACGCTGATATACTCACACTCTGATATACTCACACACCGATATACCCACACACTGATATATCCACACACTGATATCCCTACACACCGATATACCCACACACCGATATACCCACACCGATATACCCACACACTTATCTACCCACACGCTGATATTCCCACATACCGATACATACACACTGATATACCCACACACCCATATACCCACACACTGATATACCCACACACTGATGTACCCACACACTGATAATACCCACACTAATATATCCACACACTGATGTACCCACACACCCATATACCCACACACCCATATACCCACACCGATATTCCCACACACCAATACACACACACACCAATATACCCACACACCGATACACACACACACACTTATATACCCACACACCGGTATACCCACACACCGATATGCCCACACACCGATATGCCCACACAACGATACACCCACACACTGATATACCCACTCACCGATATACCCACACACCGATACACATACACCAGTATACCCACACACCCATATGCCCACACACCAGTATACCCACACACCGATACACACACACTGGGATACTCACACACCGATATGCCCACACACCGGTATACCCACACACAGATATATCCACACATTGATATACCCATACACCAAAATACCCACACACACTGACATACCCACACACCGGTCTACCCACACACTGATATACCCACACACTGATATACCCACACACTGATATACCCACACACCGATATACCCACACACTGATATACCCACACGCTGATATTCCCACACACCCATATACCCACACCGATATATCCACACACCGATATACCCACTCTGATATACCCGCACACAGATATACACACACACTGATACACCCACACACCGATATATCCACACACCGATATACCCATATACCGATATGCCCACACACGGATATACCCACACACTGATATACCCACACACTGATTTTCCAACACACCGAGATACCCACACACCGATATACCCGCACACTGATATACCCACACAGATATATCCACACATTGATATACCCACACACCAATATGCCCACATACCGATATACCCACACACCGATATACCCACACACTGATATACTCACACGCTGACATACCCATATGCCGATATACCCGCACACTGATATACCCACACACAGATATAGTCACACGCCGATATACCCACATACTGATATACTCACACACCGATATACCCAAACACCGATATACCCCACACACTGACATACCCACACACTGATATACCCACTCACCGATATACCCACACACCGATATACCCATATACTGCTATGCCCACACACTGATATACCCACACACTGAAATACCCACACACCGATATACCCACACACCGATATACCCACACACCAATATACCCACACACTGATTTTCCCACACACCAAAAAACCCACACACCAATATACCCCACACACCGATATGCTCACACACTGATATACCCACACACAGATATATCCACACATTGATATACCCATACACCAATATACGCACACACCGATATACCCACGCAGAGATGCCCACACACTGATCTACCCACAAGATGATATGCCCACACCGATGTACCCAAACACCGATATACCCCACACACCGATATACTCACATACCGAGATACCCACACAATGATATACCCACACACTGATATACCCACACACCGATATACCAATGCACCGATATACCCACACACTGATATACCCACACACTGATATACTCACACACTGATATACCCACACACTTAATTGCCCACACCGATATACCCACACACCGAGATACCCACACACTGATATACCCACACACCGATATACCCACATACTGATATAGTCACACGCTGACATACCCATACGCCGATATACCCACACACTGATATACCCACACACAGATATAATCACACGCTGATATACCCACACTCTGATATACTCACACACCGATATACCCACACACTGATATATCCACACACTGATATCCCTACACACCGATATACCCACACACCGATATACCCACACCGATATACCCACACACTTATCTACCCACACGCTGATATTCCCACATACCGATACATACACACTGATATACCCACACACCCATATACCCACACACTGATATACCCACACACTGATGTACCCACACACTGATAATACCCACACTAATATATCCACACACTGATGTACCCACACACCCATATACCCACACACCCATATACCCACACCGATATTCCCACACACCAATACACACACACACCAATATACCCACACACCGATACACACACACACACTTATATACCCACACACCGGTATACCCACACACCGATATGCCCACACACCGATATGCCCACACAACGATACACCCACACACTGATATACCCACTCACCGATATACCCACACACCGATACACATACACCAGTATACCCACACACCCATATGCCCACACACCAGTATACCCACACACCGATACACACACACTGGGATACTCACACACCGATATGCCCACACACCGGTATACCCACACACAGATATATCCACACATTGATATACCCATACACCAAAATACCCACACACACTGACATACCCACACACCGGTCTACCCACACACTGATATACCCACACACTGATATACCCACACACTGATATACCCACACACCGATATACCCACACACCGATATACCCACACACTGATATACCCACACGCTGATATTCCCACACACCCATATACCCACACACCCATATACCCACACCGATATATCCACACACCGATATACCCACTCTGATATACCCGCACACAGATATACACACACACTGATACACCCACACACCGATATATCCACACACCGATATACCCATATACCGATATGCCCACACACGGATATACCCACACACTGATATACCCACACACCAATATACCCACACACTGATTTTCCAACACACCGAGATACCCACACACCGATATACCCGCAAACTGATATACCCACACAGATATATCCACACATTGATATACCCACACACCAATATGCCCACATACCGATATACCCACACACCGATATACCCACACACTGATATACTCACACGCTGACATACCCTTATGCCGATATACCCGCACACTGATATACCCACACACAGATATAGTCACACGCCGATATACCCACATACTGATATACTCACACACCGATATACCCAAACACCGATATACCCCACACACTGACATACCCACACACTGATATACCCACTCACCGATATACCCACACACCGATATACCAATGCACTGATATACCCAGACACCGATATATCCACACACTGATATATCCACATGCTGATATACCCACACACCAATATATCCACATACTGATATACCCCACACGCTGTTATACACACACACTGATATACCCCATACACTGATATCCCCACACTCTGATATACCCACTGACTGATATATCCGCACACTGATATACCCACACTGATATACACACACACCGATATACCCACACACCGATATACCAATACCCCGATATACCCACACACTGATATACTCTCACACCAATATATCCATATACTGAAATACCCCACACACTGTTATACCCATGCACCGATATGCCCACACACTGATTTACCCACACACCAATATACCCACACACTGATATACCCACACACTGATATGCCCACACACTGATATACCCACACACTGATATGCCCACACACTGATATACCCACACACCGATACACACACACCGATATACCCACACACCGAGATACCCACACACCCATATACCCACCCACCGATATACCCCCACGCTGATATTCCCACACACCGATACACACACACTGATATACCCCACACACTGATATACCCACACACCAATATATCCACATACTGATATACCCCACACACTGTTATTCCCACACACTGATATACCCACACACTGATATACCCACACACCGATATACCCACACACTGATATACCCACACACTGATATGGCCACACAATGATATACCCACACACTGATATGCCCACACAATGATATACCCACACACTGATATACCCACACACTGATATACCCACACCGATATACCCACACACTGATATACCCACACACTGATATACCCACACAATGATATACCCACACACTGTTATGCCCACACACTGATATACCCCAAACACCGATATACCCACACACTGATATACCCACTCACCCATATACCCACACCGATATACCCACACACTGATATTCCCACACACCGATATACACACACATCAGTATACCCACACACTGATATACCCACACACAGACATAGTCACACGCCGATATACCCACACACCGATATACCCACACACTGATATACCCACACACTGATATACCCACACACCGATACACACACACCGGTACACCCACATACCACTATGCCCACACACTAATATACCCACACACCGATATGCCCACACACCGAGATACCCACACACCGAGATACCCACACACCAATATGCCCACGTACTGATGTACCCACACACCGATGTACCCACACACCGATGTACCCACACACCGATTTACCCACACACTGATATACCCACACACCGATTTACCCACACACTGATATACCCACACACCGATATACCCACACACCGAGATACCCACACACCGATTTACCCACACACTGATATACCCACACACTGATAATCTGACTGACTGGATTCTGTTCCTCTGTCTCACTAAATGTCAGTCACCACAGGCAACAGTAGTTATTTTTCTCTTTTCCCAATGTTTTGAAAGATCTGAATTGTTTATCCTTACCAACTCAATCTTCTGACAACTCATTAAATTTGAATGTAAACAAAACAGAATTCTCCACTGCATAGCCCCAACCTCCAACTGCATCTGCAGAAATTACATAATCTTTCCTTTCCCTTAACATGCATAATATAAGAAATATTAAAATAATACATTATTCTTAACAACTTTGACACCACTCTACCACCTTTGAGCTGCTTTAATTCTTTCACCGCCCCCTGGGCAGATGCAGTGATTTCCTTATCCTGATCATGTGCAGTCTTTCATTCGGTGTTGAATCTCACCATCCATGTTCCGATCTTGGCCACTGGCCATCCCATGCCCTTTAGCAACTTGCCAAGGCTTCTGCAGCATCAGCTTCCAAACTTGTGGCCAACTTCCCTTCCACCTCTCTCCTCAAGCCAAAAGACAAGGTCAGTCAAGTAGATACTGAGCACAGGAGGTGGGACATCCTGTTGTGGTTGTACAGGCCATTGGTGAGGCATCTTTTAGATTACTTACAGTGTGGAAACAGGCCCTTCGGCCCAACAAGTCCACACCGCCCCACCGAAGCGCAACCCACCCATACCCCTACATTTACCCCTTACCTAACATTACGGATGATTTAGCATGGCCAATTCACCTGACCTGCACATCTTTGGACTGTGGGAGGAAACCAGAGCACCCGGAGGAAACCCAGGCAGACACGGGGAGAATGTGCAAACTCCACACAGTCAGTCGCCTGAGGTGGGAATTGAACCCAGGTCTCTGGCGCTGTGAGGCAGCAGTGCTAACCACTGTGTCACCGTGCCACCCACACACTGATACATACACACTTGTGGAGTACTGTGTACAGTTCTGGTTGCCTTGCTGTAGGAAAAACATTATTAATTTGGAAAAGGGGCACAGTGGTTAGCACCGCTGCCTCACAGCGCTAGAGACCCGGGTTCAATTCCCGCCTCAGGCGACTGACTGTGTGGAGTTTGCACATTCTCCCCGTGTCTGCGTGGGTTTCCTCCGGGTGCTCCAGTTTCCTCCCACAGTCCAAAGATGTGCAGGTCAGGTGAATTGGCCATGCTAAATTGCCCGTAGTGTTAGGTAAGGGGTAAATGTAGGGGTATGGGTGGGTTGCGCTTCGGCGGGTCGGTGTGGACTTGTTGGGCTGAAGGGCCTGTTTCCACACTGTAAAGTAATCTAATCTAATCTAAAAGATTTACAAGGATAAGGGGAGGTTAGACAGGCTGGGACTTTATTACTGGAGCATAGGAGGTGGTGGGGTGACCATACAAAGGTTTATAAGGTCATGAGGGGCATGGTTAGGGTGAATAGCAATGGTCTTTTCCCTAGACTCAGTGAGGTCAAAACTAGACGGCATAAACTTAGGGTGAGATGAGAAAGATTTAAAAGGGACCTGAGAGGCAACTTTTTCACGCAGAGGGTAGTGTATATATGGAATGAACTGCCAGAGGAAGTGGGAGATGCAAGTATAATTCCAACATTTCAAAGACAGGTTGTAAGTTTGCTCACTGGGCTGGTAGGTTTGTTCTCCATAGTAGGTGAGAACAATCCAGCTTGTTCAGTGAGCAAACTTACAACCTGAACCTCAACCTGAGCTATAGATCTTCTCAAAATTCACTAACTTAGAAGACATTTGGACACGTGCAGGAAAGGAAAGATTTAGAGGGATAAGGGCCAAACGCAGGCAAGTGGGATTGGTTTAGTTCAAGGAACCTGGTCAGCATGGATGGGTTGGAGACAGTTGGTCTGTTTCTGTGCTGTATGACTCGATGAGGATCGCAAATGTCACTAAACATTCTGACTTGCAAATATATTGCAATTCCTTCATTGTCTCTGGGTCAAGGTCCTGAAACTTCCTCACAGCCCTATGGATACACACACCCCATCATGACCTGCAGTGGGTCAAGAAACATTGAAAACATAGATATAGGAGGAGGTCATTCAGCCCCTCGAGCCTGTTCCACTACTCAGTGAGACCGTGGCTGATCTCGATATACCTGCCTTTGGCCCATATTCCTTAGTGACTTGCTTGAGAAAAAAATGACTTATTTCAGTTTTAAACTTAACAAGTGATCCCCTTAGCATCCAGTGCCATTTGTGGAAACACTTTATGATTCCTAACATCTCTCCTGAACACCCTGGCCCTAGTTCTCAGGCTCAGCTCCCCAGAACTTTCTCCAGAGCAACTAGGCAAACGCAATTACTGCGTGTGAGTGAAGATGATATCTCCGTCATTTCCTTCACTTCATTGACCTTTGTAGTCCCCATGTCTTTAAACCTATTTCTTCTGAAGTTTTGTTCAGCTACGCTCTGCTTTCCTGTCTCATAGGTCTAGAAGCACATTTAAGTATCAAAATGTTAGCCATGGCAACATGGAAACCGAATATTTAGTCCAGCCAGGGTATGTCAGTGTTTATTCATTGTGAGAGTACAGCAACCTGTCAGTACTGACCCTCTGAGATTGCAGCACGCCCTCAGTACTGCCACTCCGACAGTGCAGCACTCCCTCAATACTGACCCTCCGATAGTGCAGCACTCCCTCAATACTGACCCTCCGACAGTGCAGCACTCCCTCAGTACTGCCCCTCCGACAGTGCAGCACTCCCTCAATACTGACCCTCCGATAGTGCAGCACTCCCTCAGTACTGACCCTCTGACAGTGCAGCACTCCCTCAGTCCTGACCCTCCGACAGTGCACCATTCTCTCAGTACTGACCCTCCGACAGTGCACCACTCTCTCAGTACTGACCATCTGACAGTGCAGCACGCCCTCAGTACTGACCCACTGACAGTGCAGCACTCCCTCAGTACTAACCCTGACATTGCACCACTCCCTCAGTACTGACCCTCCGACAGTGCACCACTCTCTCAGTACTGACCATCTGACAGTGCAGCACTCCCTCAGTACTGACCCACTGACAGTGCATCACTCCCTCAGTCCTGACCCACTGACAGTGCAGCACTCCCTCAGTACTAACCCTGACATTGCACCACTCCCTCAGAACTGACCCACCGAGAGAGCACCACTTCCTCAGTACTGACCCTCTGACAGTGCAGCATTCCCTCAACACTGTCCATTTGACAGTGCTGCCCTCCCTCAGCATTGACCCTCTGACAGTGTGGCACTCCCTTAGTACTGTCCATATCACACTGTAGCACTCGCTCAGTACTGACTAACGAACAGTGTGGCAGACAGTCAGTACTGACCCTCGACAGTGCACCACTCTCTCAGTACTGACCCTCCGACAGTGCACCACTCTCTCAGTACTGACCCTCCGACAGTGCACCACTCTCTCAGTACTGACTCTCCGACAGTGCACCACTCTCTCAGTACTGACCCTCCAACAGTGCAGCACTCCCTCAGTACTGACCCTCCGATAGTGCAGCACTCCCTCAATACTGACCCTCTGAGTTCAGCACTATCTCAGTACTGAACCTCCGATAGTGCAGCACTCCCTCAGCACTGACCCTCCGACAGTGCAGCAGTCCCTCAGTGCTAACTCTCTGACAGTACAACGCTCCCTCAGTACTGACCCTCTGACAGTGCAGCACTCCCTCAGTACTAACCCTGACAGTGCAGCACTCCCTCAGTACTGACCCTCTGACAGTGCAGCACTCCCTCAGTACTAACCCTGACAGTGCAGCACTCCCTCAGTACTGATCCTCCAACAGTGCAGCACACCCTCAGGACAGACCCTCTGACAGTGCAGCACTCCCTCAGTACTGACCCTCTGATAGTGCAGCACTCCCTCAGTACTAACCCTGACAGTGCAGCACGCCCTCAGTACTGATCCTCCAACAGTGCAGCACACCCTCAGGACTGATCCTCTGACAGTGCAGCACTCCCTCAGTACTGATCCTCCAACAGTGCAGCACACCCTCAGGACTGATCCTCTGACAGTGCAGCACCCCCTCAGTACTGATCATCCGACAGAGCAGCACTCCCTCAGCACTGACCCTCCGACAGTGCACCACTCCCCCAGTACTGACCCTCGAACAGTGCAGCACTCCCTCAGTACTGAACCTCCGATAGTGCAGCACTCCCTCAGCACTGACCCTCCAACAGTGCAGCAGTCCCTCAGTGCAAACTCTCTGACAGTACAACGCTCCCTCAGTACTGACTCTCCGATAGTGCAGCACTCCCTCGGTACTGACCCTCCGACATTGCAGCACTTCCTCAGTACTGACCCTCTGACAGTGCAGCACTCCCTCAGTAATGACCCACTGAGAGTGCAGCACTCCATCAGTACTGACCCACTGAGAGTGTAGCACTCCCTCAGCACTCACCCTTTGACAGTGCAGCACTCCCTCAGCACTGACCCTCCCACAGTGCAGCAGTCCCTCAGTGCTAACTCTCTGACAGTGCAACGCTCCCTCAGTACTGACCATCTGACAGTGCAGCACTCCCTCGGTACTGACCCTCTGACAGTGCGGCACCTCCTCAGTACTGACCCTCAGACAGTGCAGTACCTCCTCAGTACTGACCCTCTGACAGTGCAGCACTCCCTCAGTACTGACCCTCTGACAGTGCAGCACTCCCTCAGTTCTAACCCTGACATTGCAGCACTCCCCAGTACTGACCCACCGAGAGTTCACCACTTCCTCAGTACTGACCCACCGAGAGTGCACCACTTCCTCAGTACTGACCCTCTGACAGTGCAGCACACCCTCAACACTGTCCATTTGACAGTGCTGCCCTCCCTCAGCGTTGACCCTCTGACAGTGTGGCACTCCCTTAGTACTGTCCATATCACACTGTAGCACTCCCTCAGTACTGACCAACCAACAGTGTGGCAGACAGTCAGTACTGACCCTCGACAGTGCACCATTCTCTCAGTACTGACCCTCTGATAGTGCACCACTCTCTCAGTACTGACCCTCTGACAGTGCAGCACTCCCTCAGTACTGACCCTCTGACAGTGCAGCACGCCCTCAGTCCTGACCCTCCGACAGTGCACCACTCCCTCAGTACTGACCCACTGACAGTGCATCACTCCCTCAGTCCTGACCCTCTTACAGTGCAGCACTCCCTCAGTTCTAACCCTGACATTGCAGCACTCCCTCAGTACTGACCCACAGAGAGTGCACCACTTCCTCAGTACTGACCCTCTGACAGTGCAGCACTCCCTCAACACTGTCCATTTGACAGTGCTGCCCTCCCTCAGCATTGAACCTCTGACAGTGTGGCACTCCCTTAGTACTGTCCATATCACACTGTAGCACTCCCTCAGTACTGACCAACCAACAGTGTGGCAGACAGTCAGTACTGACCCTCGACAGTGCACCACTGTCTCAGCACTGGCCCACCGACAGTGCAGCACTCCCTCAGTACTGACCCTCCGACAGTGCACCATTCCCTCAGTACTGACCCACTGACAGTGCGTCAGTCCCTCAGTACAGACCCTCCGACAGTGCAGCACTCCCTTAGTACTGACCGTCCGACAGAGCAGCACTCCCTCAGCACTGACCCACCGACAGTGCAGCACTCCCTCATCTCTGACCTTCCGACAGTGCAGTTCTCCCTCAGTACTGACCCTCCGACAGTGCAGCACTTCCCCAGTACTGACCCTCCAACAGTGCAGCACTATCTCAGTACTGAACCTCCGATAGTGCAGCACTCCTTATTCCTGACCCTCCGATAGTGCAGAACTCCCTCAGCACTGACCTTCCCACAGCGCAGCAGTCCCTCAGTGCTAACTCTCTGACAGTACAACGCTCCTTCAGTACTGACCCTCTGACAGAGCAGCACTCCCTCAGTACTGACCCTCCGATAGTGCAGCACTCCCTCGGTACTGACCCTCTGACAGTGCAGCACTTCCTCAGTACTGACCCTCTGACAGTGCAGCACTCCCTCAGTAATGACACACTGACAGTGCGGCACTCCCTCAGCACTGACCCTCCCACAGTGCAGCACTATCTCAGTACTGAACCTCCGATATTGCAGCAGTCCCTGAGTCCTGACACTCCGATAGTGCACCACTTCCTCAGTACTGACCCTCTGACAGTGCAGCACTCCCTCAGCACTGACTCTTCGACAGTGCAGCACTCCCTCAGTACAGACCCTCTGACAGTGCAGCACTCCCTCAGTACTGACCCTCTGTCAGTGCAGCACTCCCTCAGTACTGACCCTCTGACAGTGCAGCACTCCCTCAGTACTGACCCTCTGACAGTACAGCACTCCCTCAGTACTGACCCTCCGAGTGCAGCACTCCCTAGTACTGATCCTCCGACAGTGCAGCACTCCCTCAGTACTGATCCTCCGACAGTGCAGCACTCCCTCAATACTGATCCTCTGACAGTGCAGCACTCCCTCAGCACTGACCCACCGACAGTGCAGCACTCCCTCAGTACTGATCCTCTGACAGTGCAGCACTCCCTCAGTACTGACCCTCCGACAGTGCAGCACTCCCTCAGCACTGACCCTCCGACAGTGCAGCACTCCCTCAGTACTGACCCTCTGACAGTGAGGCACTCCCTCAGTACAGACCCTCCGACAGTGCAGCACTCCCTCAGCACTGACCCTCCGACAGTGCAGCACTCCCTCAGTACTGACCCTCCGACAGTGCAGCACTCTCTCAGTACTGACCCTCTGACAGTGCAGCACTCCCTCAGCACTGACCCTCCGACAGTGCAGCACTCCCTCAGTACTGACCCTCCGACAGTGCAGCACTCTCTCAGTACTGACCCTCCGACAGTGCAGCACTCTCTCAGTACTGACCCTCTGACAGTGCAGCACTCCCTCAGTACAGCCCCACTGAGAGTGCAGCACTCCCTCAGTACAGCCCCACTGATAGTGCAGCACTCCCTCAGTACAGACCCTCTGACAGTGCAGCACTCCCTCAGTACTGACCCTCTGACAGTGCAGCACTCCCACAGTACAGACCCTCTGACAGTGCAGCACTCCCACAGTACTGATCCTCTGACAGTGCAGCACTCCCACAGTACTGACCCTCTGACAGTGCAGCACTCCCACAGTACTGACCCTCTGACAGTGCAGCACTCCCTCAGTACTGACCCTCTGACAGTGCAGCACTCCCACAGTACAGACCCTCTGACAGTGCAGCACTCCCACAGTACTGATCCTCTGACAGTGCAGCACTCCCACAGTACTGACCCTCTGACAGTGCAGCACTCCCACAGTACTGACCCTCTGACAGTGCAGCACTCCCACAGTACTGACCCTCTGACAGTGCAGCACTCCCACAGTACTGACCCTCTGACAGTGCAGCACTCCCACAGTACTGACCCTCTGACAGTGCAGCACTCCCACAGTACTGACCCTCTGACAGTGCAGCACTCCCTCAGTACTGACCCTCTGACAGTGCAGCACTCCCACAGTACTGACCCTCTGACAGTGCAGCACTCCCTCAGTACTGACCCTCTGACAGTGCAGCACTCCCACAGTACTGACCCTCTGACAGTGCAGCACTCCCACAGTACTGACCCTCTGACAGTGCAGCACTCCCACAGTACTGACCCTCTGACAGTGCAGCACTCCCACAGTACTGACCCTCTGACAGTGCAGCACTCCCACAGTACTGACCCTCTGACAGTGCAGCACTCCCACAGTACTGACCCTCTGACAGTGCAGCACTCCCACAGTACTGACCCTCTGACAGTGCAGCACTCCCTCAGTACTGACCCTCTGACAGTGCAGCACTCCCACAGTACTGACCCTCTGACAGTGCAGCACTCCCTCAGTACTGACCCTCTGACAGTGCAGCACTCCCACAGTACTGACCCTCTGACAGTGCAGCACTCCCACAGTACTGACCCTCTGACAGTGCAGCACTCCCACAGTACTGACCCTCTGACAGTGCAGCACTCCCACAGTACTGACCCTCTGACAGTGCAGCACTCCCACAGTACTGACCCTCTGACAGTGCAGCACTCCCACAGTACTGACCCTCTGACAGTGCAGCACTCCCACAGTACTGACCCTCTGACAGTGCAGCACTCCCTCAGTACTGACCCTCTGACAGTGCAGCACTCCCTCAGTACTGACCCTCTGACAGTGCAGCACTCCCTCAGTACTGACCCTCTGACAGTGCAGCACTCCCACAGTACTGACCCTCCGACAGTGCAGCACTCCCTCAGTACTGACCCTCTGACAGTGCAGCACTCCCACAGTACTGACCCTCTGACAGTGCAGCACTCCCTCACTGGCCTGGATTTAGTGCTCAGGGTTTGAATTGGACCTTGAACATTTTCAGAGGTTGTGACCACAGTGCTGAGGGTACACTGCTCTTCCCTTACCTGGACCCACAGACCCTCCGATGGGTCTTTGAGTTGGCCTTACTTGTTACATATCCTAATGGGTATGTTGACAAGTTGGTGATATCAACAATTGTCAATCATCAGACCAGTGCTTGGGAGAAGTGTTCAAATTCCACCACAGGAGACAGCGAAATTTCAGTTTGATGAAAATCTGGAAAAAAATAGCTTGTGTAATAGTCACCATGTATACAGTGTCAGTTGTTGCAAGCTGGGTGGCGCAGTGGCACTGTGGTTGGCACTGCTGCCTCAGAGTGCCAGGTCCCAGGTTTGATTCCACCCTCGGGCTGTGTGAGGTTTGCACAATCTCCCTCTGTCTGTGAGGCATTTTCCCGGTGCTCCGCTCTCCTCCCACAGTCTGAAATTGTGCAGGTTAGGGTGGATTGGCCATGCTAAGTTGCCCCATAGTGCCCAGGGATGTGCAGGTTATGGTGGATTGGCCATGCTAAGTTGCCCCATAGTGCCCAGGGATGTGCAGGTTAGGGTGGATTGGCCATGCTAAACTGCCCCATAGTGCCCAGGGATGTGCAGGTTAGGGTGGATTGGCCATGCTAAACTGCCCCATAGTGCCCAGGGATGTGCAGGTTAGGGTGGATTGGCCATGCTAAACTGCCCCATAGTGTCCAGGGATGTGCAGGCTAGGTGGGTTCGCCATGGGAAATGCAGGGATGGGGGGATAAGGTAGGGGTGCTAGGTCTGGGTGTGATGGTCTTCAGATGGGCTGAATGGGCTACTTCCTCAATGTAGGGATTCTATGAAAATCCCATTGGAATCACCAATACCCATAAAGAAAGGAAATCTCCTTTCTTACCTGGTCTGGACTTCATGTGATTCCAGACCCCTGGCAATGTAGCTGACTCTCACTGTGATCTGGGTGGCCTTGCCAGTGATGCACACATCTCATCAACCAATTACAAAAAAGCTCAGACACAGTTTTTTAGGGCTTTTGTTACTCTCCCTGCAAACACATTGTAATGATGTGACCTCATAGGTATGTAGCTTAAAGTGTTTTTCTAAATTTTAAGCAGAAAACTACATATTGGATATTAATTTTAGTCATAAAACCTGGTCCACTTCTATCATGTTTGACACGTTATTTTACAACAGCAGACTGAAATCGATACAGCTCATTAAACTCTGTGAGATTTTGCTATTGATGAAACTGGACTATCTCGTTATTTCACCCTTGGTTCTATACCTGGAATCTTGTTCATCTATTATAAATTCAGTAACTGTGGAGAGAAACCCCCCCTTCCCCTTCCCCCCCCCACCTTGGGTTTGAAACCAGCTCCTGATTGTAGTTTAAATTTCCACCAGCCACTCAGCACTGAGAGACACTGTTAACTTGGAGACAAAATGTGAATTCAGCCTGCATTACTCACGATCTGAGTGTGACTTACAGTGTGTTCTTTATATCCAGCACACCCAGAGAAGGATTGGCAATAAATGTTAGTGACGCCCACGTCCCATGAATAATAAATCATAAAACTAACACTCAGTGTTATGAGACAAGAACAGCAGGAAGCCATTTAACTACCCGTGTAGCAGTAGTAGACTCGCCAACTTTAAGGGCATTTAAATGGTCATTGGGTAAACATATGGATGATAATGGAATAGTGTAGGATAGATGGGCTTCAGATTGATTCCCTAGGTTGGCACAACATCAAGGGCCGAAGGGCCTGTACTGCACTGTAATGTTCTGTGTTCAATGTTCTTCCTAATTCTCTTCTCCCTGTTCCATTAGCATGTGGGAGATTGGGACCTTAATTGTATTGACCGACAAGCCCTTGTGAGTTAGTGGGCAGGTTTCTTACCTCTTGGGCCAGAAGGTCCATGTTCAGGTCCCAGTCTCACCTTCCACAGGGGAGCCTCAGAAAGGTCCACCTTTTTCCTCAACCGAGGATTCCCTTGCACCGTGGTTAACAGGCCCCCTTAGCCATGACCGACCTGTCTCTCACACTCTGCCCTCACCCCTTCCCTTCCCTTCCCTCCCACAACACGGAGGGGTGCCTCACTTACCATCCTGCCATTATCCACACCCAAAGTTGCCATTTCTATCACCTCTATCAGGATGCCTCTATCAAACACACATTCTGCTCCCCTCCCCTCCTTCCACAGGGACCAATCCCACTGGGACACTCTGATCCATATCTCCTCCATTCCCAACACCTCCCCACACCCCCATGGCACCTTCCCACATAATCACAGATGGTGTAATACCTATTTGTTTTCTTTCTCCAAAAACATCTTCCAGGTGAAACAACAATGTACCTGCTCTTCGCTCAATCTAGTCAACTGTATCTGCTGCTCACAGTGTGGTCTCCTTCCACTGGGGAGGAGGCTGGGTGGCCATTTTGCAGCGCACCCATGTTCTGTTTCCAAAAGTGACCCTGAGCTTGCAGTTGCCTGCCACTTCACCACACCACTGTGTTGCCACGGCAACATTTCTGTCTTGGGCCTGCTGTTGCAGCAAGCCTCAGTGCAAGTTTGAAGAACAGCATCTCGTTTCCTGCTTGGGAATCCTGCAGCCCCTGGGAGTCATCATCGGGTTCAATAACTTTAGAGCTCGACTCTATCCTTCTGTTTTTATTTTCACCCCCTCACACCTGGCCATGTTGTGACATGGGTGGCTTTTAGCACAGGCACCCAGTCCTACATACCCCTAGGTCCATTATCACAAGATATAGGTTGCATTTCATACAGCTAACCCAACTTCTCACTCTTAGTTCTTATTACGATTTATTCAGCTTTTCTTCTGCCCTGGCCTGTTATCCTAGTATCTCCTCGTCTACCTATTCCTTTTGTATGTATCTCCCTCTCTCTGGGCTCCATCTCCACCTATCCACATGCCTCTTCCCTCTCCCTACTCCTACGCCAGCCCCCAACCTCCCACCTCACTTTGGCTTTAGCATGAATACCACATTCTCCGAGCTGCTAAACAGTTCTGATAAAGCGTCGCTGGACTCGAATCACAAACTCTGCTTTCTTTCCACACAGGCTGCCAGTCCTGCGGAGATTCTCTGGCACGTTCTGTTTTTGCCCCAGCCCAGGACTTGAAGGACAAGGAAGGGGGAATTCACAGCTTGGAGAAACGAGTGGCAATCCTCCTGATACACATACAGCAGCCAGTCACAGGGAGGCTGTGTGCTGATCAGACAGAATGGTGGGGCACAGTGCCACATTCTTACCACCCACAAACTGCTGCCATGGACCACACTCTGAGGCAAGATTTGAGGGACTACTGGAAAGAGAAGATCCTCACCTCATCAAATTTTTCAACCTTTGCTTTGAAAACTCCTATTGATTGCTCCCACACTCTCCCTTCCTGGCACCTCTCATCCCTTCCTGGCACCTCTCATCCCTTCCTGGCACCTTTTTTGGGGGGGAGCAGGGAAGGAGTCTCTCTTCCAGATATTACCCCCCCATGTTTGAAGAAGTGTCACCCAACCACCAGTTCTCAATGACCTTAAGGGACCTAAGGGGCAACATTTTCACGCAGACGGTGGTGCGTGTATGGAATTAGTTGCCAGAGGAAGTGGTGGAGGCTGGTACAATTACAGCATTTAAAAGGCATCTGGATGGTACATGAATCGGAAAGGTTTAGTGGGAAATGGGCCAAGTGCTGGGAAATGGGACTAGATTAGCTTAGGATATCTGGTCGGCATGGATGAGTTGGACCAAAGAGTCTGTTTCCGTGCTGTACATCTCTATGACTCCAAGTCTATGCCAACGTTCTAAGTTGAATCAGTTCATTTTATGATGAATTCCCCCATCAGAGAAAACGGTTTCTATTAATCTATCAACTCATTTAATCTTCTCAACTGGACAGTCCCTTAGTCTTCTAATCTCAACCTGCCCTAATAATGTAACCCGTTTCAGCACTAAGATGAAAGGTAGATCTTCTGTACATGTATTAACAGCATTTTTGGAATTTAGATTTCAAAATAGACACAACTGGGTATTGGATACTTCTGCGAAGGGTTTTCTTTTGATAAAATACAAGGTCAGAAAGTCCTACTGGAACAGTGACTTCAGTCCAGCACGTTATCAGGAAGCAGGTGACTGTGGACCCCTGAGGTGTTACATAAGGACAGAGGGAATAGGAGCAGGAGTAAGCCATTTGGCACCTCAAGATAAGACCATTCAAAACGGTTGTAGCTGATCTGCCCCTGGCCTCTTTTGTGCCAGTGGCCCATAGCCCTCAACTCTCAGATTTTTTTCAAAAATCGATCTGCCTCTTCTTTAAACACTTCCAGTGATCTAACCTCCACAGCTCTCTGGGGTGGGTAAATTCAACATTCACAAACCTCTGAGGGATGAAAATCTCAGTGTTAAGCATATCCCCTTTTGCTCTAACTATGCCTTGGCATTTTGTGTAGCTGGCATCACTACCATCCTCCTGGGAAGAGGGCAAACAAACCCCTCTGATACTCTATTCCTAACCTTCATCAAGGGTTTCTATATAGATGGTCTTAGTTCCTACCTTTTTCCACCACATTTATCCTCGTCAGGATAAAAACAAGGAAACAGTTTCCTCCGACGGAACGTCCATAATGTTATGGACCAGGCCGGACCCCCTCAAAACATTTCAAGACCCTACCTTTGCTGGTTGTATTGAGCAGGTGTGAAGTGGATACTCCAGGAGTGATGCAGCCGGCCCAACCACTTGGTTTTAAACAAACCAGAATTTATTTGCAAGATTACCGAAGGAGATACAAACCAAAGAGAACAGAATATAGAATAACGTAACTTATCCGAAAACCCAACAGACTATCCCAACGTAATGACGCTGTTCCAAATTCCTGCAACAATCCCCCTAAACAACCCTTGGCAAAAAAGATAAAATCAAAGACAGGGGAGAGAGAGAGAGAGAGAGAGAGAGAGAGAGCTAGGACCAGCAGCCTCAAAACCGATTGCCTGCTAAAACCAAACCAGAGAAAAACTGAGCTGGGAGAACTGGCCACTCCCAATTCATAATACAAAAGTTTTTTTTTCTTAAACTTGAAAGCCTTTCCCCTCAGACAGTATCTGTTAGTTATAGTCAAAATGGCCCTAAAATCCTTCAAACCTAGACACCGCAGAACCTTTGTCTTTACGACCGCTCTGAAAAAAACCCATGGACAACATAACCTTGTTAAAGGAGCAGCATCGTCACAATATCAAGAGGGACAGTCTTAAAGTTGGAGATAAGCCGTTCAGAAATATATCAGGAAGCACATTTTCACACAGAGGGTAGTGGGAATCTGGAACTTCCGTCCAACCTCTCTCAACATGAAGGGGATGTCATGGGTCAATGGAATTTGGAAAGACAGGGAACCGCGATCCTTGCTGCCCCGTGCCTTGATCGCACTATCCAAAAGTGGGAGATTGAATAGCCGATGTCTGTAATCCTGGTTGCTTCCGAGCTGCCTGGTTCAGGGTCCAAATTACTAAGTCTCTCAATGAGGGTAACGTCACTCATGGTTACTGTGTGCCATCTGTCTTTGCTGGGACGTCCAGCAGTAAGTGGCATTAGTGATGGAGGGCACTGAACAAGTGAACTGTACAGTTCACCAGGACCTCCACCAGTAGGTGGCAATATTGAGGAGGGTCAGCTGGAGCGGTCAAATAGACTGTCACGAGAAAATAGGTTGTCTTTGTTGCAAATGTGGCTGATAGGAAGGGGGAACAGAGGCATAAAGGAATCCTTAGCCCACTGGCTTTGTTCAAGTTCATACAGGAAAGAATTCCTTTTAATATTCCTAAATTTCCCTTCCTTATAATGGCTTGATGCCAGTTGGAAAAGGAATCCCTGCCTCATGACCTTTGGGTCGTCCATGTGTTCAAATCCCATGTCACAATACATTTCCTATTTCCACAATTTATTTCTATAAAATGAAAGTAAACTTGACCACTCAGCTCCTGTCCTTACTGTTAGAGCGGTTTGAGATGCTACTGGCCTGATTGTGGAATGCAGGAGTGTATCACCTTAGTCAGCTGAGGCCTGGGATTGGATGCAGCCCAGGCTAAGGGAGGAGTTCTGGAAGTCAAGCCTGTTAAAGAGTTCAGCAACTCCAAAACTGAAGTGTGTTGGGGCAGTTGCAATCTAGTTCCTATTGAGAATAATTTTTAACATAAATAAAGGCAAGCCACCACTCAACATTAACGTAATCAAATTCCTTGGGAAGGATAAGTTTAACCTTATAATGATGCAGGAAAGTGGACAAGTAGAAATGAATGCTCAGTTGTTCAAGGTAGTGTAATTATAGCTTCATAACATAGCTCCCCTTGCCCACTCTGCTCATTTACTTTTCTGACTCTCTGTACACTAATACTATTCTATCACCTATAGGGTTTGGTTAGCTCAGTTGGCTGGATGGCAGTGATGCCAGCAACATGGGTTCAATTCCTGGACTGGCTGAGGTTACCAGGAAGGACTCTCCTTCTCAGCTTCTCCCCTCACCTGAGACATGGTGACCCTCAGGTTAAACCACTGCTAGTTGTCTCTCTGTAATGAGGAACTGTCCTATGGTAAAACTATGATGATTTTACCCTCACCTATGATCATTTATAAAGTCTGGCTTTGCTCATTTCCAAGAGGAGAGCTTTGTTGACTATCCAGAGGTACCCTGAGGTGGAGGTGGCTTGTGCAGGCCCCTTAGGGTGGCACGGTGGCTCAGTGGTTAGCCCTACTGCCTCACAGCACCAGGGTCCCAGGTTCAATTCCAGCCTCGGGTGACTGTCTGTGTTGAGTTTGCATATTCTCCCCGTGTCTGCATGGGTTTCCTCCGGGTACTCCGGTTTCCTCCCACAGTCCAAAGACGTGCTGGCCAGGTCTAAATTGCCCATAGTGTTAGGTGCATCAGTCAGAGGGAAATGGGTCTGGGTGGGTTACTCCTCAGAGGGTCAGTGTGGACTGGTTGGGCCGAAGGGCCTGTTTCCACACTGTAGGGAATCTAATCTAGAGGAGCAGTCATGTATGGTTCAGACCAGTTAAAGTTTCCTTCATTGGAGAAGATCACAAACAATTTTATGATGAGCACCAGTCTGAAACAGGCATATAGTAAATCAGCAGGACTTTTTAATCATAGAGTCCTGACAGTGTGGAAAAGAGGCCTTGTCTGAACAGCATCCCACCCATCCAACCCCTGCACTTACTATGGCCAATCCACACCTTTGGACTGTGGGAGGAAACCAGAGCACCCAGACGAAACCCACACAGATGTGGAAGGAATGTGCAAACTGCACACAGTCACCCCTGACTGGAACCAAACTCAGGTCCCTGGTGTTGTGAGGCAGCAGTGCTAACCGCTGAGCTACCTGTGGGTTGGCCCAGACCCCATTCTCTTTCCACTGAAGATCGTGGGATGACAGGTTATACTCCTTTTGGAGACTTATTCCCTGGTCTCACTGGTTTGAAAATGAAAAGCCTTTTTACTTCTACAACTTAATGGAAATTTAAAATTGTTGAATGTAACACAAGCTAATTATTCATCCACGACTCGACTCCAACCAATTCCAGTTCTTGGTCCTTTTACTTTGTTATTACATTTTCAGCCTCTACTACCCTGCTCTTTTCTACTATTGCTTTTGATGTATCTCTGTAGACCTGTTTTGCTATTTATAATACCGTGCTCAGCAGTTAAGCTACAAACAGTGGGGCTACTTTGAAAGTCAACAGATAAAGCAATCTAAAACTAATAAATGACACATTTGGCCTAACCAGTATAAGTATTATTCAATCAAAATTCAAATCCTGTAAATTATCAGTACAAAAAAACAGAGAACTACTGATTCTAGAAGTCTGAAATGTAGAGTTAAAGAGCATGGAAACAGACCCTTCGGTCCAACTCGTCCATGCCAACCAGTTTCCCAAACTAATGTAGTCCCATTTACCTACATTTCGCCAGTATCCCCCTCAACTCTTCCTATTCATGTACCTATCCTGATGCCTTTGGAATGTTGCAATTGTACCAGCCTCCACCATTTTCCCTGGCAGTTCATTCCATGTACGCACCGCGCTCTCTGTAAAAATGTTACCCCTCAGGTCTTTTTTAAAATCTTTCTCCTTTCACCTTAAAAATTATGCCCTCTATTTTTAACTCCCCTGTCCTAGGAAACAAGATCTTTGCTATTCACCTGATCTATACCCCTCATGATTTTATCAACTTATATAAGATGACCCCTCAACCCCCTATGCTCCAGGGAAAGAAGTCCCAGTCTATCCAGCCTCTCCTTATAGCTCAAACCCTCCAGTCCTGGCTACATCCTTGGAAATCTTTTCTGCACCTTTTCCAATTTAATTATATCCTATATAAACAAAAACGGAAATTGCTGAAGAAACTCAGCAGGTCTGAGAGCAGCTGTGGAGAGAAAGCAGAGTGAAAGTTTGGGTCCAGTAACCCTTCTTCAGAACAGAAAAATTAACAGATAAATCAATGCCAGTTTGGATCCATCTGAAAAAAAAATTCATCTTGCTACCTACTTACTGTCATCAATTTCACCACACAGGTCAAATCACTTAAATGACTTGGATCGTTTATCCTACAAAGATATCCAGATGTAGATTCAATATAAGTCAATAAAAAGGAACTGTAATGATTTGTCATGAACAACAGAGAGTGGAAGCCCTTAACTGTGAGGACTCCAAGTAGAACGCTGAGGGTGGTGTGTGTATGGAATGAGCTGCCAGAGGAAGTGGTGGAGGCTGGTACAATTACAGCATTTAAAAGGCATCTGGATGGGTATATGAATAGGAAGGGTTTGGAGGGATATGGGCCGGGTGCTGGCAGGTGGGCCTAACTTGGGTTGGGATATGTGGTCAGCATGGACGGGTTTGGACCGAAGGGTCTGTTTCCGTGCTGTACATCTCTATGACTTTATGACTCTAAAGTCACATGGTGTCGTGAGAATAGCTGGGTGGATTCCTAAGTGAAATTTGAAAGAGGGAGGTTGCTGCTTAATGGTGTGTGAAGCAGAGTTTAAAATATCATCCATTGAACTGAATATTTATACAACATGTATTATAATAGAAATAGCTAATTGCTTTCATCTGAAAGTTGAGTCACAACGCAAGATAACATGGCAGTAGAAATGAACTTAAGTGACATCACAGAACACTTGACTAGGAGAGATGGCAGTGTAGTGGTAATGCCAATAGGTTAGTTATCCTAGAGTTCCCCTGTTAATGTTCTGTGAGACCTCTGTTCAAATCTCACCACAACAAGAATTTGCTAACAATCCCACTAACGGTGACTGTGACACTCTCGTTGAACTTTGTAGAAATCGACTTGGTTTACCAATGCCTTTTGGGAAGGGAAATCTGCCACTCTTACCTGGTCTGGCCTACACGTGACTCCTGACCAACAGCGATGTGGCTGACTCTTAGCTCCCCTCTGGCATGACCCAGCAAGTCACGTTTGATTACCTCATCCAGATGTGGCAGTTCAGGAAGGTGGCTCACCACCACCTTCTCAAGGGCAATGCCAGTGACACTGTCATGCCATGTCTGAATAAGGGGAAATATGCGTTGGTTTCATTTTGGATCAGGACTGATTCAAAGGGGTTGTGTTTTACCAGCTGCACAATATGTGTCTAATGATGTAATGTTTAAATAGTTTAGCAAATAAATATGATGTTTATCCTTTGTCTTCATTGATCTGAACTGACCCACCATGAGAATGAGCTCATCCCAAATTAGCTAGGCATCATCTGGAGCAACTGTAAAAATACTGGACATCCTTGGGACTGAGCTACTGTCCAGGAGATTTGGATGGGTAGCAACAGTTAGAAAACCTCCAAATCAGGGAGCCCTGTCATGTGGTACTACCATAAGCCATGTTATTGGTTTATGAAGGCTGCAGTTGCGATTTACACCATTAGGTGGCGTAACACTTGTGCACGTGCAGGACCACAGTATGGCAACCTGCTGATGTCACCCCACCCCATCCCTCACACAACCTCAGGGTCTGGACGAGAAGATGGATCTGAGCAAAGGGGTGGAGAGTGGGGGAAGCAGCTGGAGAGGTGAAGGGACAATGGGGCAAGAGGAGGCCTAGTTCACAGCACACTGCTGCAAAAGGGGACGTCAGTCCCGATTCCCCAGCCTGGCCACTCCCAGCATGACAACAACAGTGGTGCATAGCTGCACTGACTCTTCTTCCAAGAAGTTGACTGCATGGTCCGTGCAGTGGCCATCTTGGCATTAATTGATTTGAATTGAATTGAATAAGCTTTATTGTCACATGTACTCAGATGAGTACAGCAAAAAGTTTACAAGTTGCCATTTGTGACGCCATCGTAGGGACAAAGGTGCGTAGGTATAGATTCTTCAGTCCAAGTTCTTAGAATAAGTTAAACACAGTGTGGAAACAGGCCATGGCCAATAAGTCGACTCCAACCCTCCGAAAAGTAAACCACACAGATCCCTGAACACTATGGGTAATTGAGCATGGCCAATTCACCTAACCTACACATCTTTAGACTGTGGGAGGAAACCAGAGCACCCAGAGAAACCCACACAGACATGGGGAGAATGTGCAAACTCCACACAGACAGTCACCCGAGGCTGGAATCGAACCCAGGTCCCTGGCGCTGTGAAGCAGCAGTGCTAACCACTGAGCCAAAAAGAAATAGAAAGTCCAGCATTACAGATTGTATGAATAAATTAGAAACTACAGAAATAAGAAGTTCAGAACAATGGTCCTTCCAGCCAAGTCCACACAGGCACTTGGGGTCCAGTCTGCGCTGGGCTTCACCGCGAGGTTCTCAAGACCAGGAGACTGCTCTGGAAACAACTTGAAGTCCATGCTGAGACTATGCTGGGCCAAAAGGCCACCATGGTGGGCCTGGGAGGAGCCCCTCCAGGCTGGGAGACTAGGCCAAGAGGGACCCTTGCTGTGTCTGGGCAAAGGTCAGGAGTCGAAGGCCAGGAACCAAGGCCAAGAGCCTGAAGCTGGGAGTCCGAGGCCAAGAAAAAAAGAGGGAAGAAGGAAAAACACAAAAGAGAAAGAGAAGAAATAAAGAAAAAGAAATGGATGGAGTGGACGAGCTCTGGCAGAAATTTCCTATTCTACCACCATCTTGAATTATAGATAACGTCTCTGGTTTCACAAACTGAGACATCCAGAAGACATTGGTGGGGAATGTGGTGAGATCACCTTTAGAGAAGGGACTATTCTTAGCTGCTGATTTTCTGTATGAGTGCCACACACACACTTGAAAAACTAACCACCAGGAGAACATTTTCAGACATGGTTAGATGTTATGCCACATGTCTGGAGGAGCTGGGACTCCTGGCTCAGATATAAGGGCATTGTCACTGCAGCACAAGAGCCCCCATTTGTAGATATTATCTAGTCAAAAATGGTTTTACACACCTCTGGAGCAGGTAGGGACTGAACCCAGGCTTCCTGGCTCAGAGTTAAGCAGAAGACCATAGTGACACTCATTTTCAGATTTACATTTTCAATGTTAATCCTCTACATTTGGAAAACTGACTTTTTAAACGGGAGACGTTTATAACCAGGTGCATAAAGCTCCCGCACCCCTTTTCAATCTCAAGCTCATGTCTTCAGTTCTCTGTCCCCAGGGCGTATCACCTTCCACCATAGGCAGGGCAGGTTGGAGGATTCTGAATCCGCCATCGCCAGAGGGACCGAACCCCGTGCTGTTGACCTCAGTCTCATCCACTCCAGAACTCCAGGAAACTGCCCTCTGAGGACTCAGGGGTGCTATGGTAACCTAGTGAAGTAGGCTGCTGTGGTACCCTACCAAAGTAGGCCACAGAGCCTTTTCTGTACTTTGTACCTTACATTCCAATTTCTTTTTATTCAATCATAGGATGAGGGCATTGTGGCTAGTCCATCCCTAATTGCCCAAAGGGCAGTTGAGAGTAACCACATTGCTGTGGATCTGGAGTCACATGTAGGCCAGACCAGGTAAGGATGGTGGCTTCCTTTCCTGAAGGGCATTAGTGAGCCAGATGGGTTTTGCCTGATAATTGACAATGGACTCACAGTCATCGTTCGACACTTAACTCCAGATTTTTTTTAAGATTGAGTTTGAAAACCACCATCTGGGCATCTGTCACGACAGGATTCGAACCCAGGATCCCCAGAACATTACCTGGCAATAAGACCACTAGGCCATCGCCAGCAGGCTGATCTTTTCCATGCATGTTGCAGTCTCAAGCCGTTGGTGGTGATAGTTTAGCTCCAATCTAATTTTTCTGACCAGAAATCTCTCCCACTTTTACAGCTGCCATTGGGGTATGTTGGAAGGATTTACCGGCTGATACCTAACCCATCCAACCATGACAGTTGTCGGCCATTAAGATGAGCCTGATATGCCATTCAATGATCATTAGATATTCTCTCCCCGAATTCAGGTCCAATGTTACATGATAAAATAAAAGCAGAAGATACAATCATAATGTCCTTCCTAAATATGTTGAGGATGAAAGACTGGGCAAGATCTTAATATGAATGTAGCAGCTTCCAGCACCTTCAGAATCCCGAATGTGTTAAAAGCTAATGAAGGACTTTACAAAACTAGTTACTGTTGGAAACAGCCAATTTGTCTGCAGCAAACTCTCACTAACAGTAAGTGACAGTTGTAGTGATAGTGGTTGAGGGGTAAATGTTGGTCAGAATGCAGGAGAACTGCCTTGTTTTTTTACAAATGGCGTCATAAGATCTGTGGAGAGAGCAGACAGGGTCAACAATTGAAGTGAAATGGATTGGAGTGGATAGACAGCTGTAAACCCACCATCATTATCAGGGGTCTATTATAACAGCTCTCAGTGCACAAACAACCACTTTTAGTCGATGATATATTTGCTTCTCATCTTGAATTTCCTTTGGAACATGAATGAATTCTTGAGATGGACTCAATGTGGAGGTCCCAGCTGTTCGGTGATGGGACGCTGGGTAATCCAAGATGGAGGACGGGAAAAAAATCATGTCTGCAAGATCTGCTTTTTTTGAGGTATTTTAGGTGTTGGAGGTGATTTCCTCGAATTCCAGGAGCAGCAATTACTGTTTTATATGCTTTTGTGTTGTTTTGGGACTTTGGGGAAAAAAAATCAAAATAATGGCACTTTAAAAAGGACAAAGGCAGAGACCACATGGTCAGAGAGAGAGAGAAAGAAAGCTACACTGCTGTCTGACAGAGCAGTGAATCTGCACAGTTACTGCCTTTGCTGTTTGAGTTCAAGTATTTCTGGACATTGGTAAAGTTCATTAGATGCACTCCAAACAGTGAAAGTCACAGTTGACCTTGAAAGAACCTATGTGGGAGAGCTCACAGCACGGTAGCAGATAAGGGCATAGTTTTTAAGTGTAAGCATGATATTTGATTTTTTTTCCAAATCTACAATAGTGAGTAGAGTGAGTTCTTTTTGATTACATGTTTTATTGAGATCTGCCCCTTGATTAAAAGTTAAAAATATAAAACAAATGCACTAAGTTAGCCTGGAGTAGTGTTTTTTAGAGCAAAAAGACAGTGCTATTTTCTGGGTCTATAGATTATGAAGGAGCAAAGATGGCCTTTAGTAAAGTAATATGTTCTTCCTGTCAGATGTGGGAATTTGGGAGAGTTTCCATATTACTGACGATTATGTCTGCAGTAAGTGTGTTTGGTTGCGGATCCTATTGGATCACATGGATCGTTTGGAGCAGCAGTTAGAGGCAATGAAGAATTTACAGGAGCTCGGGAGTGTGATGGATGGCAGTTATAGGAAGGGAGAAAAACCACAGATACAGTCAGGTAGGCGGGGTTACCTCCAGGATAGGAGAGGGAGGCAGGCAGGTAGTGCAGGAATCTCCTGTGGCTATCCCAATCTCAAACAAGTATGCTGTTTTGGAAAATGTTTGGGGAGATGAACTCTCAGGGGAATGTAGCACAAACAGCCAGGTTTCTGGTATTGAGACTGGCTCTAATGTAACAAGCAATCCATTGTGATAGGGGACTGTCTAGTCAGAGGCAAAAACAAACGTTTCTGTGGCCAGCAGCAAGAAATCAGAATGGTGTGTTGCCTCCCTGGTGCCTGGATCAAGGAGATCTCTGAGACAGTGCAGAATATTCTCAAAGGAGAGAGGGACCAGCAGGGGGTCATTGTACACATTGGAACTAATGACAAAGTAAGGGAAAAGGATGAGATTCCAAAGGGAGAATAAAGGAAGTTTGCTTGGAATTTAAAAAGGAGGTCCTCGTGGGTAGTAATATCTGGATTACTCTCGGTGGTATGAGCTAGTGAGGGCAGGAGGAGAAGGCAGGAGCAGATGAATGCGTGGCTGAGGAGCTAGTGCAGAGGAGAAGGATTCACATTTTTGGATCATTGGAATCTCTTCTGGGGTAGAGGTGACCTGTACAAGAAGGACGGATTGCACCTAAATTGGAAGGGGACTAATACACTGACAAGGAGATCTGCTCGGGTGGATTTAAACTAAGGGGGTGCGACCCTGGGAGATAGTGAGGAAAGAGATCAATCTGAGACTGGTACAGTTAGGAAAAGGAACAAGTCAAACAGTCAGGGCAGGCAGGAACAAAGCAGAGAACAAGGTAGGACTGATAAATTAAACTGCATTTATTTCAATGCAAGGGGCCTAACAGGGAAGGCAGATGTACTCAGGGCATGGTTAGGAACATGGGACTGGGATATCACAGCAATTACGGAAACATGGTTCAGGGATGGACAGGACTGGCAGCTTAATGTTCCAGGATACAAATGCGACAGGAGGGACAGAAAGAGAGGCAAGAGAGGAGGGGGGGGGGGGGGGGGGGGGTGTTGCTTTTGATAAGGGATAACATTATGGATGTACTTAGGAAGGATATTCCTGGGAATACATCCAGGGAAGTTATTTGGGTGGAACTGAGAAATAAGAAAGGGATGATCACCTTATTGGGATTGTATTATAGTCCCCTTAATAGTCAGTGGGAAATTGAGAAACAAATTTGTAAGGAGATCTCAGTTATCTGTAAGAATAATTGAATTGTTATGGTAGGGGATTTTAACTTTCCAAACATAGGCTGGGACTGCCATAGTGTTACAGGTTTAGATGGAGAGGAATTTGTTAAGTGTGTACAAGACAATTTTCTGATTCAGTATGTGGATGTACCTACTAGAGAAGGTGCAAAACATGACCTACTCTTGGAAAGTAAGGCAGAGCAGGTGACTGAGGGGTCAGTGGGGGAGCACTTTGGGGCCAGATACCATAATTCTACTCATTTTAAAATAGTGATGGAAAAGGATAGACCAGATCTAAAAGTTGAAGTTCTAAATTGGAGAAAGGCCAATTTTGACAGTACTAGGCAAGAACTTTCGAAAGCTGATTGAAGGCAGATGTTCACAGGTAAAGGGACGGCTGGAAAATGGGAAGCCTTCAGAAATGAGATAACAAGAATCCAGAGAAAGTATATTCCTGTCAGGGTGAAAGGGAAGGCTGGTAGGTATAGGGAGTGCTGTATGACTAAAGAAATTGAGGGTTTGGTTAGGAAAAAGAAGGAAGCATATGTCAGGTATAGACAGGATAGATCGAGTGAATCCTTAGAAGAGTATAAAGGAAGTAGGAGTATACTTAAGAGGGAAATCAGGAGGGCAAAAAGGGGACATGAGATAGCTTTGGCAAATGGAATTAAGGAGAATCCAAAGGGTTTTTACAAATACATTAAGGACAAAAGAGTAACTAGGGAGACAATAGGACACCTCAAAGATCAGCAAGGCAGCCTTTGTGTGTAACCGCAGAAATTGGGGGAGGTACTGAATGAGTATTTTGCATCAGTATTTACTGTAGAGAAGGACATAGATAATATAGAATGTGGGGAAATAGACGGTGACATCTTGAAAAATGTCCATATTACAGAGGAGGAAGTACTGGATATCTTAAAATGCAAAAAGGTGGATAAATCCCCAGGACCTGATCAGGTGTACCCAAGAACTCTGTGGGAAGCTAGAGAAGTGATTGCTGGGCCTCTTGCTGAGAGATTTGTATCATCGATAGTCGCAGGTGAGGTGCTGGAAGACTGGAGGTTGGCTAACATCGTGCCATTGTTTAAGAAAGGTGCTATGGACAAGCCAGGGAACTATAGACTGGTGAATCTGACGTTGGTGGTGGGCAAGTTGTTGGAGAGAATCCTGAGGGACAGGATGTACATGTATTTGGAAAGGCAAGGACTTATTAGGGATAGTCAACATGGCTTTGTGTGTGGGAAATCATGTCTCACAAACTTGATTGAGTTTTTTGAAGAAGTAACAAAGAAGATTGATGATGGCAGAGCAGTAGATGTGATCTATGTGGACTTCAGTAAGGTGTTCGATAAGGTTCCCCATGGGAGACTGATTAGCAAGGTTAGAACTCATGGAATACAAGGAGAACTAGCCATTTGGATACAGAACTGGCTCAAAGGTAGAAGACGGAGGGTGGTGGTGGAGGGTTGTTTTTCAGACTGGAGGCCTGTGACCAGTGGAGTGCCACAAGGATCAGTGCTGGGTCCTCTACCTTTTGTCATTTATGTAAATGATTTGGATGTGAACACAGGAGGTGTAGTTGGTAAGTTTGCAAATGACCCCAAAATTGGAGGTGTAATGGACAGCGAAGACGGTTACCTCAGAGTGCAACGGGATCTTGATCAGATGGGCCAATGGGCCAAAGAGTGGAAGATGGTGTTTAATTTAGATAAATGTGAGGTGCTGTATTCTGGAAAGGCAAATCAGGGTTGGGCTTATACACCTAATGGTAAGGTCCTAGGGAGTGTTGCTGAACAAAGAGACCTTGGAGCGCAGATTCATAGCTCCTTGAAAGTGGAGTTGCAGGTAGATAGGACAGTGAGGGTGGCCTTTGGTGTGCTTTCCTTTATTGGTCAGAGCATTGAGTACAGGAGTTGGGAGGTCATGCTGTGGCTGTACAGGACATTGGTTAGGCCACGTTTGGAATATTGTGTGCAATTCTGGTCTCCTTCCTATCAGAAGGATGTTGTGAAACTTGAAAGGGTTCAGAAAAGAGTTACAAGGATGTTACCAGGGTTGGAGGGTTTGAGCTATAGGGAGTGGTTGAATCGGCTGGGGCTGTTTTCCCTGGAGCGTCAGAGGCTGAGGGGTGACCTTATAGAGGTTTATAATATCATGAGGGGCATGGATAGGGTAAATAGACAAGGTCTTTTCCCTGGGGTTGGGGAGTCCAGAACTAGAGGGCATAGGTTTAGGGTGAGAGGGGAAAGATATAAAAGACACCTAAGGGACCATTTTTTTGAGCAAAGAGTGGTGTGTGTATGGAATGCGCTGCCAAAGGAAGTGGTGGTACAATTGCAACATTTAAAAGGCATTTAGATGGGTACATGAATAGGAATGGTTTAGAGGGATATGGGCCAAGTGCTGGAAAATGAGTCTAGATTAGGTTAGGATATCCAGTCAGCATGGACCAGTTGGCCTGAAGGGTCTGTTTCAGTGCTGTACAATTCAATGGCTCTATGACTTTGTGTGCTAAGACTTGAAAGGCTGTTCTTAGTAAAGTCTGTTCTCCTATAAAGTGTCTGGAACACGTGCAGGTATTCTGATGTGCTTTACAGTTTCTGCAAAACTACCCTCAACCAGTAACAATGGGTTATGTAACATTTTGCAGCCTGTGGGATCTTGCTGTGTGCATATATGGCTGCCACATTTCCTTCATGGCAACGTTCTCTGGAACAATCTGAGGCCATGACTTATCTAGTAGAAAAGTGAAAAGGAAAAATTAGCAAAGAGAAATGTGAATCCGTTATAGACATGGACAGGAGAACTTATAATAGAGAAATGGCAGAGAAGCGAACTAACTACTGTGTGCCTATCTTTAGAGAGGAAGTCACAAGACATTTCCCTGAAATAATTAAGTTTCAAGGGTCTAATGGGAGTGTAGAACTGAAGTAAATTAGTGTTAGTTTTAATGTGGTATGGGAGAAATTAATTAGACTGGAAATTATGAATCCCCACAACCTTGATTCTAGATCCCTTGCCTGAGCAAGAATATATTGGGAAAAGAGGGAATGCAGCTGAGTTTCACCAGACTCGGCTTCAATTCTCTGGTGTACGGAAGAACGAGGTGACTCTTTAATAACATTCTTAAAGGGATAGACAGAGTAGAAGCAGAAAGGAGTTTTTTCCCCACCTGGCTATGGAGTCTAGCGCCACATTAACAGAACAAAAGGCAAATAATTTAAAACCGAGATTAGGAGGAACTTTTTTTTTACTCAGAGAGTGGTGAAGTGTTGGAATTCTCATCCTCAGGCACTCAATCATTGAGTAAATTCAAGATAGAAAGTGATAAATTTCGAGTTACTAATGGCATCAAAGGAAGGTACTAGTGCAGGAGAATGGTGTTGAGGTCGATATAGAGTCATAGAGATGCACAGCACAGAAACAGACCCTTCAGTCCAACCTGTCCATGCCGACCAGATATCCCAACCCAATCTAGTCCCACCTGCCAGCACCCGGCCCATATCCCTCCAAACCCTTCCTATTCATATACCCATCCAAATGCCTCTTAAATATTGCAATTGTACCAGCCTCCACAACTTCCTCTGGCAGCTCATTCCATACACATACCACTCTCTGAGTGAAAAAGTTGCCCCTTAGGTCTCTTTTATATCTTTCCCCTCTCCCCCTAAACCCATGCCCTCTAGTTCTGGACCCCCCCCCGAACCCAGGGAAATAACTTTGTCTATTTATCCTATCCATGCCCCTCATGATTTTATAAACCTCAATAAAGTCACCCCTCAGCCTCTGACGCTCCAGAGAAAACAGCCCCAGCCTGTTCAGCCTCTCCCTATAACTCAAACCTTCCAACCCTGGCAACATTCCTTATAAATCTTTTCTGAACCCTCTCAAGTTTCACAATATCTTTCCCATAGGAAGGAGACCAGAATTGCACACAATATTCCAACAGTGGCCTAACCAATGTCCTGTACAGCCGCAACATGACCTCCCAACTCCTGTATCCAATACTCTGACCAATAAAGGAAAGCATACCAAATGCCTTCTTCACTATCCTATCTACCTGCGACTCCACTTTCAAGGAGCTATGAACCTGCACTCCAAGGTCTCTTTGTTCAGCAACACTCCCTAGGACCTTACCATTAAGTGTATAAGTCCTGCTAAGATTTGCTTTTCCAAAATGCGGCACCTCGCATTTATCTGAATTAAACTCCATCTGCCAGTTCTCAGCCCATTGGCCCATCTGATTAAAATCCTGTTGTAATCTGAGGTAACCTTCTTCGCTAACTACTCCTGCTCCCAGGTTTCTAAGATAATAAATCGGACAACTACAAATCCTTGCCATTAGGTAAAATAATATTAATTGTTTTTGTGAATTACTAATTATAATGCTATTGACTGCACACGTGCAGATGTAAATACATAAGAATGTATGCATATATATCTTGAACATCTTGGAAGGGCTACTTTGCAGAGGAACAGACACTAGCTACAGAAGCAACAATGTTACACTTGCAAGGAGGCAGATGCTTGAATGGAGACTTCAGAGAGGTAGTAAGACCCAGTTTGTGCATGAAAAAGGATACAGGATTTAAACAGAGGGAGCCTGAGATCATTTCTTTAGCAGCAATAACCTTTGTGCTCTCTCTTTTTCTCATTGCAAAAACCTCAATAGCACGTGTGTAGAGTCCCTAAAGTGATTATAGAATCTGCCAGCATTGTCTCTGGAAAAATTGAATTTAGCCGATCATAATATCAGGAAATTATGGCAACACTTGGTCCTGAGAGCAATCTGAAAGTTATAATTGTTACTATCAGTGAATGCAACATCAGTGAGTCACCATGAATTACAAGTGGAGTTAGGGTTCCTTGGGCCCTGTCACTGATCCAGAAAGAGTCCTCACCACTAACAGCATGTGTGGAAAGTAACTTTGACTACAGATCAGCACTTTGGGACAAGATGTGAATACTTGGTTTTCTGAATTTAACTGTTAGTTAGCCAAAGTACTTTGAACCTAACACTGTACGGAGTTTTGTATTGTCCTCTGGTTTGGATCTCTCGTGAGTGTTAGTTTTCAAGAAAGCTGTATGTGTACAGCTTAAACCCTTTGTCAACCCTTTGCTTGCGTAAAGCTTGTTTGCAATAAACTGGGTCATAGATTTGTTAATTATGGAACTTGGCTAACTTTTTGCTGATACTGAGCTATATACAGTCTGGTAAAAATGTAACTGGCAATGTACTACACTTTTTAAATTGAAACCACATTGTGATCAGTGAAGGTGTGGGATAAGGACGGGACTCAGTCATGTCTCATCCTGAGATCCCTCCTGACTCAGTCATACCAATAGCTTAAAGTGGGACATGATATTGCAGTTGTTCAGCCACAATCCCATTTCATTGAAGGAGGATTCCTTTCAGAGAGTGCTGAACGTTTTGGGAGCTGTACCCCTTTCTCTCGGGTTACGGCATTGACTAGTCACAAAGCAAGGAAGAGCAGTGAGCACGTTCTGCGGCTAACAGTCCCAGCCAAGTGGTGGGTGGCATCGAGATCAGAGGCTACACTCTCAGACCCACAGCTGGCTCGAGATTGGCAGTTCCAGTTCAGTCAGTCAGATCTGTGTTTACGCAGCGTGGCTCCAATGCTTCCTGCTTTCAGGGGAGCTCAAAGGGATGCCAACTCTGATACAATCCCAGAGGCTTCATCGCCTGGCCTCCCAGATACAGCCACTCTACCCACGCTCTTCCCCCACCCCCACAATCATTCATCACCCGACTCCGTGAGGTTCCATCGGCTGATGTTCACGCCTGATCAGGTGACAGCTGCTTATGTTAATGTACTTAACCTCAAAGAAAGTAGGTTGGGAGCCCTTAGCCGCTCAGTATATCTTCTTGGCAGCTGTTTCAAGGGAGTCTGAGCACCTAAAAGGAGGCAAAATGGGGAGACAGAGGAATGGGGAGGAAGGAAAACTGTGGAATCAAAAGAGAGGCTGAGGGGTTGGAGGGACTGAGGGCAGGGAGTGGAAGGGAAGATCAAGGTCGTGGAAAAGGGGTAGACGGAGTTATCAATGATGACAGGGAGTCATAGGGCCTAAGGAACCTTAGCTCCACTTGTAATTCATGGTGACTCACAGAAGTTGCAGTCACTGATAGTAACAATTATAACTTGCAGATTGCTGTCAGAACCAAGTGCTGCTATAATTTCCTGATATGACACTGAGGTCACGAGTATTAATGTCCCACTGTTTTATCTGTAGCTAACTGTAATCCTGCTGACAGTCATTCGGAAGCTGACCCCAGAGTCACAGGCACTGCATAAGGTGCTGTGATTATCCCTGAACCCTTTTAATAGGCCTGATCTCTGTCCTTATCTCCTCAGAGTCTGTCTATGCGTATCCGTGATGATGGGAGGATCTGAAACGGGAGCCTCCTTGGTTAAGACGTCAAGCATGGGTAATCCAAGATGGAGGACGGGAAAACTTTCTGGCTGTAAGAGCTGCTCCTTTTTTTTGAGGTATTTTAGGTGCTGGAGGTGATTTCCTTGAATTCCAGGAGCAGCAATTACTGTTTTAGATGCTGTTGCATTGTTTTGGAACTTTGGAAAAAAAAGTCAAAACAACAGCAGTTTTAAAAGGGAGAAGAGCAGACAAAGGAAACACATGGTGAAGAGGGTGCAGGAGAGAGAGAGAGAGAGAGAGAGAGAGAGAACCTGCACAGTTACTGCCTTTGCTGTTTTTGAATTCATGTGTCACTAGACATTGGAGTGCATCTGGGAAAATTAACAAACAGTGAATTTCACAACTAATCTTGGAGGAACCTGCTTGGGCAAAGTTCACAACACAGAATCAGATAAGTTAATCGTTGTTTTAAGTCTGTCCAATAGAAAGGCTGTATTTGTGAGTACAGTGGGTTCTTTCTTGATTATATGTTTTTGGAGATAAGTCTCTTGATTAAACTTAAAATATAAGCCGTAGCTATTAATTTAACCTGGTGCAATGTTTTGTAGAGGAATCAGATGGTGTTATTTTCTGGGTCTGTAGATTGTGAAGGAGCAAAAATGGCCTTTGCAGTGATATGTACTTCTTGTCAGATGTGGGAGTTTAAAGAGAGTTTAAGGGTTACTGAAGATTATATCTGCCATAAGTGCTGTTGGATGCGAATCTTATCAGATTGAGTGGATCAGTTGGAGAGACAGATAGAAGCGATGAGGGATTTGCAACAGTTATATGGATGGCAGTTATAGGAAGGGGGGAAAGTCTCAGATACAGTCACATAGATGGGTTAACTCCAGGAAGGGAGAGAGAGGTCAGTACCTAGAGCAGGAGTCTTTTGTAGATATACCCACTTCAAACATTTATGCTGTTTTGGAAAATGTAGGGGGTGATGGATTTTCAGGGGAATGTAGCATGAACAGCCAAGTTTCTGGTATTGAGACTGGCTGTAATGCAACGAGGGGTACGTCGGATTCCAAGGGGTCAGTTGTGTTAGGGGATTCTGTAGTCTGAGGTACAGAGACGTTTCTGTGGCCAGCAGAGAAAAAGCAGAATGGTGTGTTGTTTCCCTGGTGCCAGGATCAAGGATGTCTCAGAGAGGGTGCAGAATGTTCTCACAGGGGAGAGGGGCCAGCAAGAGGTCATTGTCCACATTGGAACCAATGATATAGGAAGGGAAAAGGTTGAGATTCTGAAGGGAGATTACAGAGAGTTAGGCAGGAATTTAAAAAGGAGGTCCTCAAGGGTAGTAATACCTGGATTACTCCCAGTGCTTCGAGCTAGTGAGGGCAGGAATAGGAGGATAGAGCAGATGAATGCACGGCTGAGGAGCTGGTGTATGGGAGAAGGATTCACATTCTCGGATCATTGGAATCTCTTTTGGGGTAGAAGTGACCTGTACATGAAGGACGGATTGCACCTAAATTGGAAGGTGACTAATATACAGCAGGGAGATTTGCTGGAGCTGCTCGGGAGGATTTAAACTAGTAAGGTGGGGGGGTGGGACCCAGGGAGATAGTGAGGAAAGAGATCAATCTGAGACTGGTACAGATGGGAACAGAAGTGAGTCAAACAGTCAGGGCAGGCAGGGACAAGGTAGGGCTAATAAATTAAACTGCATTTAATTCAATGCAAGGGGCCTAACAGGGAAGGCAGATGAACTCAGGGCATGGTTAGGAACATGGGACTGGGATATCATAGCAATTACAGAAACATGGCTCAGGGATGGGCAGGACTGGCAGCTTAATGTTCCAGGATACAAATGCTACAGGAAGGATAGAAAGGGAGGCAAGAGAGGAGGGGGAGTGGCATTTTTGATAAGGGATAGCATTACAGCTGTGCTAAGGGAGGATATTCCTGGAAATACATCCAGGGAGGTTATTTGGGTGGAACTGAGAAAAAGAAAAGAAAGGGATGATCACCTTATTGGGATTGTATTATAGACCCCCTAATAGTCAGAGGGAAATTGAGAAACAAACTTGTAAGGAGATCTCAGCTATCTGTAAGAATAATAGGGTAGTTATGGTAGGGGAATTTGTTAAGTGTGTACAAGACAATTTTCTGATTTAGTATGTGGACGTACCTACTAGAGAAGGTGCAAAACATGACCTACTCTTGGGAAATAAGGCAGGGCAGGTGACTGAGGTGTCAGTGGAGGAGCACTTTGGGGCCAGATACCATAATTCTATTTGTTTCAAAATAGTGATGGAAAAGGATTGACCAGATCTAAAACTTGAAGTTCTCAATTGGGGAAAGGCCAATTTTGACGGAATTAGGCAAGAGCTTTCAAAAGCTGATTGGAGGCAGATGTTCACAGGTAAAGGGACGACTGGAAAATGGGAAGCCTTCAGAAATGAGATAACAAGAATCCAGAGAAAGTATATTCCAGTCAGGGTGAAAGGGAAGGTGGATGACTGAGGGTTTGGTTAAGAAAAAGAAGGAAGCATATGTCAGGTACAGACAGGATAGATCGAGTGAATCCTTAGAAGAGTATAAAGGAAGTGCGAGTATACTTAAGAGGGAAATCAGGAGGGCAAAACGGGGACATGAGATAGCTTTGGCAAATAGAATTAAGGAGAATCCAAAGGGTTTTTACAAATATATTAAGGACAAAAGGGTAACTAGGGAGAGAATAGGGCTCCTCAAAGATCAGCAAGGCGGCCTTTGTGTGGAGCCACAGAAATTGGGGGAGATACTAAATGAATATTTTGCATCAGTATTTACTGTGGAAAAGGATATGGAAGACATAGACTGTAGGGAAATAGATGGTGATATCTTACAAAATGTCCAGATTATAGAGGAGGAAGTGCTGGATGTCTTGAAATGGTTAAAGGTGGATAAATCCCCAGGACCTGATCAGGTGTACCCGAGAACTCTGTGGGAAGCTGGAGAAGTGATTGCTGGGCCTCTTGCTGAGATATTTGTATCATCGAGAGTCACAGGTGAGGTGCCAGAAGACTGGAGGTTGGCAAACGTGGTGCCACTGTTTAAGAAGGGCGATAAATACAAGCCAGGGAACTATAGACCGATGAGCCTGACCTCAGTGGTGGGCAAGTTGTTGGAGGGAATCCTGAGGGACAGGATGTACATGTATTTGGAAAGGCAAGGACTGATTAGGGATCGTCAACATGGCTTTGTGTGTGGGAAATCATGTCTCACAAACTTGATTGAGTTTTTTGAAGAAGTAACAAAGAAGATAGATGAGGGCAGAGCAGTAGATGTAATCTATGTGGACTTCAGTAAGGCATTCGACAAGGTTCCCCATGGGAGACTGATTAGCAAGGTTAGATCTCATGGAATACAGGGAGAACTAGCCATTTGGATACAGAATTGGCTCAAAGATAGAAGACAGAGGGTGGTGGTGGAGGGTTATTTTTCAGACTGGAGGCCTGTGACCAGTGGAGTGCCACAAGGATCAATGCTGGGTCCTCTACCTTTTGTCATTTACATAAATGATTTGGATGCGAGCATAAGAGGTACAGTTAGTAAGTTAACAGATGACACCAAAATTGGAGGTGTAGTGAACAGCGAAGAGGGTTACCTCAGATTACAACAGGATCTGGACCAGATGGGCCAATGGGCTGAGAAGTGGCAGATGGAGTTTAATTCAGATAAATGCGAGGTGTTGCATTTTGGGAAAGGAAATCTGAGCAGGACCTATACACTTAATGGTAAGGTTATGGGGAGTGTTGCTGAACAAAGAGACCTTGGAGTACAGGTTCATAGCTCCTTGAAAAGTGGAGTCGCAGGTAGATAGGATAGTGAGGGTGGTGTTTGGTATGCATTCCTTTATTGGTCAGAGTATTGCGTACAGGAATTGAGAGGTCATGTTGCGGCTGTACAGGATAATGGCTAGGCCACTGTTGGAATATTGCATGCAATTCTGGTCTCCTTCCTATCGGAAAGATGTTGTGAAACTTGAAAGGGTTCAGAAAAGATTTACAAGGATGTTGTCAGGGTTGGAGGATTTGAGCTATAGAGAGAGGCTGAATAGGCTGGGGCTGTTTTCCCCAGACCGTTGGAGGCTGAGGGGTGACCTTATAGAGGTTTACAAAATCTTTTCCCTAGGGTCGGGAGTCCAGAACTAGAGGGCATGGGGTGAGGGTGAGGGTGAGAGGGGAAAGATATAAAAGAGACCTAAGGGGCAACTGAAATGGGATAAACATTTGATAAAGTGGATTATAAACTGAGCAGATGAGATTACATGAAAAACGAGGGTGGTATGTGTATGGAATGAGCTGCCAGAGGATGTGGTGGAGGCTGGTCCAATTGCAACATTTAAGAGGCATCTGGATGGGTATATGAATAGGAAGAGCTTGGAGGGATATGGGCCTGGTGCTGGCAGGTGGGACTAGATTGGGTTGGGTTATCTGGTTGGTGTGGACAGGTTGGACTGAAGGGTCTGTTTCCGTGTTGTACATCTCTATGACTCTATGTTGCTGTGGACGAAGTTGAACACTTTTTCTTTATTTTTTTTCTGCCTTTATATTCTATGTTTTGGGTTATTTTTCTGTGCTTTGAAATGGTGCCATGATGTGGAGGAGTTGGTTTTGGACTGGGGTGGACAAAGTTAAAAATCATATAACGCAAGGTTATCTTGAGAATGTGACTTAAAAGTAGTTCTGGGATTTACATATTAATGAATTGAAACCTGCAACCCATTCTAAAAGATGCAAGACTTAACAACAATCTATGTTTGTTCAATATATCGTTTCAGTTGCATCGCACTGTGATCTTTTGCTAGAAATTCTGTGTCTTATGATCCTGTTTCACAGCTACCTGATGAAGGAACAGCGCTCCTATTGGACTATAACTTGGTGTTGCGTGATTTTTAATTTTAAAATGGTGCCAGAGAGTGGTGACACTATACCATGCTGTTCACTGTATTTTGTAACAAGACACATGACAATAAATAAATCAAATCAAATCAATCCAAGTTAAACCAGTCAGGGCTAATCTCGAAGGGGTAAAAACAATGACTGCAGATGCTGGAAACCAGATTCTGGATTAGTGGTGCTAGAAGAGCACAGCAGTTCAGGCAGCATCCAAGGAGCTTCGAAATCGACGTTTCGGGCAAAAGCCCTTCATCAGGAATAAATAAAGGGTTAATCTCTACTTGGGCTGCACACATCAAAAACTGACTGACCCAACCTGCTGCCTGAAGCATCCAACGATGTTGCCTGAACTGCTGTGCTCTTCCAGCACCACTAATCCAGAATTTGGTTTCTAGCATCTGCAGTTATTGTTTTTACCTTTTTCACCACCCTGTCTAATGTGACTCCACTTTCAACTTTGCTTCATAGATGCTGCCAGACCTGTTGAGTTTCTCCAGCATCTTGTTTAAATTTCAGATTTCTGGCATCTGTAGTATTTTATGTTTTGCATTAAACACTCTTCACTTAAAAAAAAGATAAGCTTTATTAGTTTCAGATAAAAACACAACGTCCAGTCAGAACCAGTTAAGATTTCCCCTCTTTTTAAAAGGACATACAAATAAAACCCAGTTAGAAAGACTCACAAATGATGATTGAATTGGAGATTTGCATTGCCTCTTGACTATTTTGCAGTTCATGCAACATATTCAAATTAAAACCATATAAATACCACATTTAAAAAAAAAGAAAAAAATCAAACCATTTCAGCTTCTTGGTGCAGCAAAATATCTCAATGATTACCACCATTCATGTACAAAATTCAACCTTTAAATGTCATACACCCTTTGTAGTACAATTGGTTCAGAGCATAAAAAATACTTTTTCTGCTTTAGTACCTTTGCAAGTTAAACAACCTCAAAAGGTTAGATACATTCAAAAGTAGTTTTAAGAAAACAAAAGTGACTTTAGTCAAGATGTGTAGCTGGGAACTTGGCAGTGTAATTCCCAGCATTCTGGATAATTCCAAACTGGATACGTTCATCATTCCCAGAGTATGAAGCATTCTTTGTTATTGCTTTGACTTGCCCCCCTCTCCTCTTGAATCAAACCAGTTTAGCTCACAATATAGGCTTTCCACCACAGTTCAAATATACATCATGTGGAATCACACATTGGTAGAAATTACTCATTTTGTTTTGTTCCAGTTGCCCCCAGGAATCAAATATTTGGCAACGTGCGACTGGTGCATGGACTCCACTTACTCTGGCTAAAATACTCAGTGTTGTCTCACAATTCATTGCAGGATGTGCAATACAGAGTCCGGACTTGAAGTTCACAAGTCGGCTGCAGGACCCTGAAGACTGCCGTTTTACACTTTAACTCAATTAACCTAACCTTTTCGACGGACACAATGTAAAATCACAAATTGACCGCACAGGCTAGGAATCCTGGTGGAATTCTACAAAGCACAAGTAAGTTTGACGAAATACTCCCCATTTGTCTACATAAGTAGAATGCCAACAACACTCAAGCAGCTCGACACCATCCAGGAAAAACTCATTTCCCATTAAATCCCCCACCTTCAACACTCACTCTCCACCACTGATGCCCCGGAGCAGCAGTATGTAATATCTATTCTACAGGAATCCAAAGCTCCTTAGACAGCACCTTCCAAACCAACAATCACCACCATCTAGAAAGACAAAGGCAACAGATATATGGGCGCCCCCCCACCCCTCCCTCCCTCCCTCCCTCCAAGCCACTCAGCACAACAACTGTGAAGAAAGTGTATACTGATCCTGTGACAGTACATGGCATTTATGGGAAGTAGGAAGGATCAGGTAAATTTGTGAAACTGAATGCAGAGAGAATACTCCTCTGACAGATGTTCAAAAATGATGGAAGGAATCTGACAGGACTATCTGACTCCTGATTTCACGATAATCTTGGTCCAAAGATAGCCAAAAAAGCTGGACTCTGGAGGTGAGATAACAGCAATGGCCCTTGACATCAAGGCTACGTTTGACTGAGTGTGGGCTCAAACAGCCGAGCAAAACTGGAGTCAATGGAAATCAGGGGGTAAACTCTCTCTTGGTTGGATTACACTTGGTACAATGGTTGTTGGAGGTGAATCATCATGGTTCTGGAATATTGCTGCAGGAGACTCACCTATTTCCAATTAATTCATTAAAAACCCCTTCACTGATGATTGCACAATGTTCAGTACTGAATGCCGCTCCTCAGACACTGAAACAGTTCATGTCTATCTACAGCAATGCCCTAACACACTCCAGTTTGGGACAGTAATTGATAAGGAACATTCGTGCCACCCTAGGGCCATGCAATCACCATCTTCAATAAGAGCGAATCTAACAACCATCCCTGACATCGCTACTACTGAAGCCCACCGCCCACCCATCAACATCCAGGCAGTCAGGCAGAGGTTCGACTGGCCAACCACATCAATGCCATTGCTACCAGAGCAGATCAGAGACGGGGGGGTTCAGTGGGAAACAGTTAATCTGCCAATTCCCTAAAATAACTGCAGCACCAAGGAGGTACAGGATAAAGTATATGGTAGCATTCTTTCCACTTGATTGGATGACAGTAGTAGCAGCAACATAAGAAACACAATACCTGCCGCAGCAGAGCAACATTGACTGGCACCTCAACCTTTGGCTTAATCTTTCACGACCATGCAATGTGAATGTATCACCTACCACATACAGAATACACCACAGCGTCTTGCCAAAGCTTCACCTGAAACTGTGATCCGCTGCAGTTACTAAAAGCAAGGACACTGCAGGGTTCCCCTTCCCCAGTTTTCTCACACCATCATGGCTTGGTCATATGCTATCGTCCATTCATTATTATAGGGTCAAAATCCTTTACATTTCTTTGTAAGGCTACTACTGCTACACACAATGAATTTGTGAGGATGGCCACTACCACCTTCTGAAAGGGAACCAGGAATGGGAGATAATTAATTAAAAGAAAATGGTAATGATGACAAAAAAAAAACCCTGATTCATTAATATTCTTATAGGGAAGGGAATCTGCAGTCCTACCTAGTCTGGCCTACATGTGACTCCAGACCCATAGCAACATGGTTAGCTCTTAAATGCCATCTGGGCAAATTATATTGGTTTAGCCAATGATGCCCACATGGATTAATAAACAAAAAATAATTCCACAATCTTGCAATCAGGAGTGAGACAACAACATTGAGTGTTTTGATGATGGATGTGAAGTGTGGGAGGCGGATTAGGATCAGGAGGAAGACAAATGGAGTGCTAGGGAAGCTGGCTGGCAGGAATGCACCAGTAGGAAGGCAATGTTTGGAAGTTGTGGACAACATTGCTACGATAGATAATAAGGTCGTGTCGAACTTTCCAAATGGCTTCAAATCCAGTTATTTAAGGTATTTTTCTTCTAAATGGAGTTGGTGTCTCAACGACAACCTTATTTGCCCCCAGAATGCAATCTGGTGGAGTCGTGTTCCAAACGTCAATGTCCCATTGAGCCTCAATGTGGTGCAGCCACGTGATGGTTCAGCTGAGGTGTGTTTGGTCCCAGAAAGCCCAGGCGCTGCTTGTTCTTTCGCTGCTCGGTCATCTACAGAGGAAAATAAAAACCTGCATCAAAAATAGAATGATGCAGCAAAGGTTTGCCAGCTCTCCGGAAATGAGATCTCCAACTTCTCCACAGCTCTGAAAATCTTAATTGAACCTATCTTTCTCATCAATCTGTTTAGAGATGTTATTACACACCTCTGGAGTAAGTGGGATATGAACCCAGGCCTCTCAGTCCAAGGGCAGGGATACTATCACAGTGCCACAATAGACACCCCCGTCTCCATCAGCTTCTTTTTATTTAACCTAATTTCACAATCAACCTGTTATTATTCAGAGATGTTATTACACACCTCTGGAACAGGTGGGACTTGAACCAGGGGCAGGAACACTACCACTGCATCACATCTATTTACCCTATCCATGCCCCTCATAATTTTGTAAACCTCTATGACCTTCTTGGGTGACCTTACCCCTCAGCCTCCGATGCTCCAGGGAAAACATTCCCGGCCTGTTCAGCCTCTCCCTATAGCTCAAACCCTCCAACCCTGGCAACATCCTTGTAAATCTTTTCTGAACCCTTTCAAGTTTCACAACATCTTTCCGATAGGAAGGAGACCAGAATTGCACGCAATATTCCAACAGTGGCCTAACCAATGTCCTGTACAGCCGCAACATGACCTCCCAACTCCTGTACTCAATACTCTGACCAATAGAGGTAAGCATACCAAATGCCTCCTTCACTATCCTATCTACCTGCGACTCTACTTTCAAGGAGCTATGAACCTGCACTCCAAGGTCTCTTTGTTCAGCAACACTTCCTAGGACCTTACCATTATGTGTATAAGTCCTGCTAAGATTTGCCTTCCCAAAATGCAGCACCTCGCATTTATCTGAATTAAACTCCATCTGCCACTTCTCAGCCCACTGGCCCATCTGATCAAGATCCTGTTGTAATCTGAGATAACCCTCTTCGCTGACCACTACACCTCCAATTTTCGTATTATCTGCAAACTTACTAACTGTACCTCTTATGCTCACATCCAAATCATTTATGTAAATGATAAAAGGTGGAGGACCCAGCACCTATCGTTGTGGCACTCCACTGGTCACAGGCCTCCAGTCTGAAAAACAGCCCTCCACCACCACCCTTTGAGCCAGCTCCATATCCAAATGACTAGTTCTCCCTGTATTCCATGAGATCTAACCTTGCTAATCAGTCTCCCATGGGGAACCTTGTCGAACGCCTTACTGAAGCCCATATAGATCACATCTACTGCTCTGCCCTCATCTATCATCTTTGTTACTTCTTCAAAAAACTCAATCAAGTTTGTGAGACATGATTTCCCATGCACAAGGTCATGTTGACTATCCCGAATCAGTCCTTGCCTTTCCAAATACATGTACATCCTGTCCCTCAGGATTCCCTCCAACAACTTGCCCACCACCGAGGTCAGGCTCACTGGTCTATAGTACCCTGGCTTGTATTTATTGCCCTTCTTAAACAGTGGCACCACGTTTGCCAACCTCCAGTCTTCCGGCACCTCACCTGTGACTATCGATGATACAAATATCTCAGCAAGAGGCCCAGTAATCACTTCTCTAGCTTCCCACAGAGTTCTTGGGTACACCTGATCAGGTCCTTGGGATTTATCCACCTTTAACCACTTCAAGACATCCAGCACTTCCTCCTCTGTAATCTGGACATTTTGCAAGATGTCACCATCTATTTCCCTACAGTCTATGTCTTCCATATCCTTTTCCACAGTAAATACTGATGCAAGATATTCATTTAGTATCTCCCCCATTGTCTGTGGCTCCACAGAAAGGCTGCCTTGCTGATCTTTGAGGGGCCCTATTCTCTCCCGAGTTTTGTCCTTAATATATTTGTCAAAACCCTTTGGATTCTCCTTAATTCTATTTGCCAAAGCTATCTCATGTCCCCTTTTTGCCCTCCTGATTTCTCTCTCCTGAAGCATTAACTCTGCTTTCTCTCCACAGATGCTGCCAGACCTGCAGAGCTTTTCCAGCAATTTTTGGTTTTATTTCTGATTTCCAGCATCTGCAGTTCTTTGTATTTATTCCCCCCCCAGAAACATTTCCTTTCAATTCACCACTGATCTTTTTAAAAACTCAATGACTGTGATCTAAAACCGAGGAAATATAACCACAGTTTTGTTTCATTGCTTCTTGTAGTTTAAGTATTTCAGTCTCTGAGATAGTGAGGACTGCAGGTGCTGGAACATCAGTGTTGATAAAATGTGGAGCTGGGAAAAGCATAGGCTCAGAGGAGCAGGAGAGGCAATGTTTTGGTCAGGGCCCTTCATCAGGACTCCAGTATTTCAGTCTAATCCATTGTATTGTGATCCCTTCAAGCCCCAGGAGATCCTATTGAATGTATGGTGGCCAGCAGTGGTCATAAATACTCCAGGTGGGGTCGGAATCTGCTTTCACCTCCCTCTTCAGGTTAAGATCACAATAAAATAATATATCCTTCACCTGGCTGATTCGTCAAGCTCCCCCTAGCCCCCGGCACCAATGTTTCTAGACAGTATTTCTTTACCTGTTCCTTCAGTTCGGACAGCTGACCAGACAGTTGCATCACCAGGTTCATGGTTGACTCCAACTTATCCTGCAAACTTCGGATTTCATTCTGTTCGCTATCGCCTTCGTTGCTGACCAATGATATGGCACGCATCCGGGGGAACCAATCCAGGTTCTTCTCCTGAAACCAACCGTCGAAGCGTGTGAGGGATTTAAGAGTGGAGCTTGGAGTTCCTTTGTCTAACTGGGATCTCTTAATTATAGAATCTCCTCAGTGCGGATAGAGGCCATTCACCCCATTGAGTCTGCACCAATCCTCCGAACAACATCCCACCCAGACCTACCCGAATTGCCAACTAGTCTGCACATCCCTGGTCACTATGGGCCAATGTACCAAGGCCAATTCACCGAACCTGCCCATCTTTGGACTGTGGGAGGAAACCGGAGCACCCGGAGGAAACCCACGCAGACACGGGGAGAATGTACAAACTCAATACAGATAGTCACCTGAGACAGGAATTGAACCTGGGTCCCTGGCACCGTGAGGCAGAAGTGCTAACCACTGAGCTACTGCACCGTCTGTCAGGTTCAACCCATGAATGGAAGAAAGCTTTTAATTACCTTGGTAAGTCGCGAATTACAGCCACTGAGTGTTTTTTGAACTGCAGTCACTGTTATGATGTTAAAAACTTGAATATTAATTAGTGCTGGAAATTTATAGAAACACTGAAACTAGAGTAGGAGTGAGCCATTCAGCCCCTCAAGCCTGCTCCACCATGGCTAATCATCCAACTCAGTCTCCTGTTTCCTCTTTCTCTTCACACACTTTGATCTCGTTAGCTCTCAGGACTATATCAAACTTCTTGAAAATCAACCACTTTCTGTAATAGAGAATTGCACAGGCTGACCACACTCTGGGTGAAGACACTGCTTCTCATCTCAGTCCTAAAAGGCCTACCCAGCATCCTTAAAACGGGACCCCTGGTTCTCGACTCCCTGGTCACTGGAAATATCCTTCCTGTGTTTATCCTGTCGAGTCCTGTTAGAGTTTTGTAGATTTCGGTGAGAGTCTCCCGTCCTACGTCATTTTTAACAATGATTGCTTGATAACTCTAGCCTCATGAAAGGAGAGCAGGATCATGTCTAATTAAAAATATGGAGGTGTGTAGTGTCTTTAATGTAGATAAATGTTCTGAGTTACTTCACAGAAATATAATCAAATTCACAACTACTTAGAATAGAAAAACTCAGCTTTTCTTCAGATAATGCCATGGGAAATTTTACTTCATATTGAGAGAGCAAAAGAACATAATTTTTTTAAAATTCGGTACCAATTTTTTCATGTCAGTTGAAAATATAGGAATGAAGGCCTGAAGAAACAGTTATCGAGTCATACAGCACGGAAAACAGACCCTTTGGTCCAACTAGTCCATTCCGATCATGTTCCCAAACTAAAGTAGTCCCTCCTGCCTGCACCCGGCCCATATCCCTCCAAACCTTTCCTATTCATGTACCTATCCAAATGTCTTTTAAACGTTGTAACTGTACCTGCTTCCACCACTTCCTCTGGCAGGTCATTCCACACTCAGTAATCCTATCTCCTCCAGGATAAATGGTTGTGATACTTTGAAATTTGGCAAAAATTTGTGAAAAGCTTTGGTCAAGGTAATCTTGTACATGTCAGAGTTTTGAAGAGCAAAAGCTGACTTGACTGAAATATACAATAGCCTGAGGGGATTTGACATGAGTGGGTGTGGAGATGGCATTTCCTACACAGGGTAAAAACAATGACTGCAGATGCTGGAAACCAGATTCTGGATTAGTGGTGCTGGAAGAGCACAGCAGTTCAGGCAGCATCCAAGGAGCTTCGAATAGAACAAGCAGTCACTGTTTAAAAATAAAGAGTCACTGTTAAAGATAGAGAAAAGGAAGACTTTTAAAAAACAAAATCACAAAGGGTTGAGTGCCTTTGGAATTTTCTTTCTCAAAAAGCAGTGGAGCAGAACCTTTGCATCTTTTTTTAAGACTGAGGTAGACAGATTCTTAATAAACAAGGGAGTGAAAGATATTCAGGAATGTGGAGTAATGTAGATCAGCCATGATCTTACTGACTATCAGAGTAGGCTTGAGTGGTCTACTCCTGCTCCTAATTCATGTCTCTATATAATGTTTCAACAGCATGGGTCTCTTATTTCAAACAGGATTCAAGTTTTATATGACCCAACAACGGCCTATACTGGAAAGCAAGAACAGGACATGACCATTTATTCAGTTTCTGGTTGATCTGTAGCTTAATTCTGACTAAAGTGCCTTGTTTCCACAACCTTTAAAACAGCCCTGCATTGCCCAGCCTTGTGTATTTGTTCACATGCATTACAGTACTTTTCCCATTACAGAAAGCACCATGATATAGTGATACTATAGATAACAAAGCTTTGCTGTCAGCCTGTGCCGGCATCTTTTCTACGGTGATTTAAATGGTTAGGGTTGATTAAGGAAAAACAAACCTGATTTTGATACTTTGAAAAACAACCAATCTTGAAAGGGATCTATACTGGGTTGAAACAGATGACCAACTACCTGCTCCCTTACACTGACTGACAGGCATTCTGAAATGAGAACCTACTGTTCTTTCTTTCCCAGACAGTAGCTCACTGTTTGTACAGCCTAGACTGTTAACAACTGGCTGAATTTCAAGTGTAAATTGGCTTTGGCACAGGACTCAATACATTACTCTGACAACAACTGAGAGTCACAATAACAAAAACTGTCCCCTTGATATAGTTTCTCGTTTGTTGACAGACACTAATAAAGATTACAAGGACGTGTTTCTTCTACATTTCAGAATGTATTTTTTGTATCAGATGAAATGGGTAATGGGAGATTGATTCGCTTCTTATGGAATTTGAAATATTTTGCATTAAATTGCATGGAATCTGAAGACCTCATTGTGCCAACCTAGGTGAGGGCTGTGGCGAGGCAAGGGGACAGAGGGCAGTCTGAGAGGGAGTGTGTAGGCATGGGAGTCGGAGGGGTTTGCAGACGTTTGGGGGTGGGGGGGTGTTTTGGAGGCCGGGATGCAGAGTTGGAAACCTAAGTGGCCATTCCAACAGGCCTACCTCCAAAAAAAAAACCAAAAACAGGCTCACTCTCTCCAACTCTCAACCTGCACTGTCAACACAGTCCTACTGTTAACAGGCAACAATGGCATGTCAAGTCACACTTATGTTGCGTGGGCAGTTTGCCAGGAACAAAAGACCACAGACAGAGCTTCCCGGAGGCCCAGTGGAAGACTTTATCCCTGGGAAATTACAGCATGCTCAATGGGAACATGTACCATAACAACTGCAATTTCCAAACACTGGTATTTTCTCTGGGTCACATCTGTATTTGTAGTAGACTAATGGATAGAGATTGACTGTTGCAATCCTGGCCAGCAATACCACTCTTGGATTACCAGGATGGTAACACGTTAACTAGATTAACCTTGGCTTTCTCACACTGAATAACTCCTCAGGCTCAAAGAACTAGTGATAAACGAGCAGCATTTACATTATCCCACTGGACGTCGCAGGACTCACCCTGATCATTTGTGCCACGTAACTTTCAGGTCCAGTGTACTCAGTCGGATCTTTGACTTTGATTAAGACGATGAAATATAAATAGTACCACATATTGTGTTCAACCTTGATGTGCTCTTCAAAAGAAACTGTCTTGTTATCAAACTTGTCTCTTTCAAGTCCTGCAAATAAAAGTTCACAAGAATTCATCAGTTATTTGTACTTGTGAATTAGTCTTGGGCTTGCTGATGGTTTGGTCCTTGAAGCACTGGGTTTGACCAGAATGGCTAAGCTTTTACCCTCCACATGGATGTACATTTGGGGGGAGCTCAGGGGTACACATCTATGTTCTCATCAAGTTGCTTATACTAACGTAACTGGGTCTTATTTAGTGCCTATCCACCAGCAAGACATCAGCACCAAAAGCACATTAACAGGCTGGAATTGTCAAATGGGTTGAAGGAGAGAGGTTATGCAATTAGAACTCTGATCACTGGGCTCATACGTTCACACAATGAAGGCACAGGAGTCTCAGGAGAGCTACTAACATGGGGTTGGACATATTCCAGGATGGCACAATGGCAGGGTGGTTAGCACTGCTGCCTCACATTGCCAGAGACCTGGGTTCAATTCCAGCCTTGGGTGACACTGTGTGGACATGCTCCCAGTTTCTGTGTGGGTTTCCTCCAGTTGCTCTGGTTTCCTCCCACAGTCCAAAGATGTGCAGGTTAGGTGGATTGGCCATTCCATAGTGCCCAGGGTGGTGGGTTAACCATAGTAAATACAGGGTTATGGGGATGGGATAGGGATTTAGGTCTGAATATGATGCTCTTTGGAGGGTCAGTGCAGACTCAATGGGCCAAATGGCCTCTTACTGCACTATAGGGTTAGTAAGCATGCTCACACTGCACCCTCCAGGATGAGAACACAGCAGACATAATGAATGAATGAATGAATCAATCAATCAAGGGGACAGATGTGGAAGGCTTCTCAGCCTGAACAATTTCATTGATACAACTCAGATGGTTCTAACTCATTTACGGTATAAGGCAGTACAATAAACCCTTTATTAGTTAACTTTCCCCAGCTCTCGAGATCTCTCCTGGTCAGAGACCAAACAGGGGGACTCCCACAAACACAACACTGTAGGCCACCATAATGAGGGACCGAAAGCCCACAGTTTTGTGGGAAACAGAGTCCCATTTCAGCCTGACGGAGAGCTTCACAAACCCACAGAGAAATCCCTGCCCTTTTCAGTTCCACAGTCTCCTCTTCTCCTTCGCTGGCACTCCTCGTGATGCAGGATGACATTGTTTTTTCCACTCCAGAGTTGTGGTTCCCAAGGTGATTAAACAACCCAGTGCTGGATCCACACACCTTGGCATTGCTATAGGCCAACGAAGCTGAACACTATGGCAAAACTCAGAAACAAAGAGGCTTTTTAGCACAGGAGTCACATGTGTGCAATGCCTCAAAGGGTAGGGGAAGCAGCGTCAGTCACAGCTTTCAAAGGGGAACTGGATCAGTAAAGAAAAGGATAAAATGTGCAGGATTTCAGGGAAGTACTGGGGTGTGCTGTTGAGAGACAGTGGAACCAACATTACATTATCCTGGCGACAGGACAATGCAGGCTAAAAGATCTCATTCGGTCTGCAACCATTCACAATGGAAATAACCTTTGCAAGTTATTCTGGACAGGTGAGCAGATTAAATCAGTCAGGATGGGGGAAGCTTTAACAACAGAAGCAATAAAAGAACAGATTGCTTCTATTACACATTTATCATTTTGTCATAGTCATAGAGACAATACAGCACAGAAACTGACCCTGTTCTAACTTGTCCGTGTCAACTAGATATCCTAAATTAGTCCCATTTACCAGCATTTGACTCACATCCTTCTCAACCCTTCCTATTTATTTATAACTTGCTCTCTCTTCCCCTTCCTCAATTCTGAATGAAAAGACGAGCACATTTCTTACATCCCATCCTTTGACAAGTACCTGTAGATGATGAGCATGAGGTAGAGTGCAGACAGAGAGGGGTGATGGCCTAATGGTATTATCCATGAAGCTATTAATTCAGAGGCGAGAGTGTGGGGTGCTGGAAAAGCACAGCAGCTCAGGCAGCATCTGAGGAGCAGGAGAATCGACGTTTCGGACATAAGCCCTTCATCAGGAAATGAGCGCTACTAAGCAGTCCTGACTTTCTCCTATTAATTCAGAGATTCAGGTTCGGGAACCCGGGTTCAAATCCTGACCTCAGTAGATGGTGGAATTTGAATTCAATAAAAAGAAAATCTGGAACAATGACCTCTGTTGACCCTCAGGAAAGTCTATCTGGTTCATTGAAATCTTCTCATGAAGGAAACTGCCATTCTTCCCGGGTGTGACTTCAGACCCACAGCAATGTGGTTGACATTTTGCTGCCCTCTGGGCGAAAGAAGCACAGTGGCTCAATGGTTAGCATGGCTGCCTCACAGCGTTAGGGAGCCGGGTTCGATTCCTGCCTAGGGTGCCTGTCTGTGTGGAGTTTGCACAGTCAGTCAGTCAGTGACACCCATATCTTGTGAATGTATAAAGAAAGTAGATTTACTCTAAAAACCAGGAGATTCTCAAGCACCTGCTGGGCCTGAGGAGCTGGCAGAGAGATACAAGATTTGATTAGATTAGACTCCCTACAGTGGGGAAACAGGCCATTTGGCCCAACAAGTCCACACCAACCCTCTGAAGAGTAACCCACCCAGACGCATTTGTGGGCGGCACGGTGGCACAGTGGTTAGCACTGCTGCCTCACAGCGCCAGAGACCCGGGTTCAATTCCCGACTCAGGCGACTGACTGTGTGGAGTTTGCACATTCTCCCCGTGTCTGCGTGGGTTTCCTCCGGGTGCTCCAGTTTCCTCCCACAGTCCAAAGATGTGCAGGTCAGGTGAATTGGCCATGCTAAATTGCCCGTGTTAGGTAAAGGGGTAAATGTAAGGGAATGGATGGGTTATGCTTCGGCGGGTCAGTGTGGACTTGTTGGGCCGAAGGGCCTGTTTCCACACTGTAAGTAATCTAATCTAATCTAATCACTGTCTCCCCCTACCCTATATTTACCTCTTACCCTATATTTACCTCTTACTAATGCACCTAACACTCTGAGCAATTTAGCATGGCCAAACCACCCTAACCTGGAGGAAACCGAAGCACCCAGAGGAAATCCACAAAGATATGGGGAGAATGTGCAAACTCCACACAGACAGTCACCCAAGGCAGGTTCGAACCTGGGTCCCCTGACGCTGTGAGGCAACAGTGCTAACCATGGAGCCTCTGTGCCACCTTGGTGGTACACTGGGCAGAAAAAGGACAGATAGGAAGCTTAAACAATGAGGCTGTGAACAGCAGGGAGGCCTTGTCAAACAGGAATGATGCATCCAGGACATCAGAATGATCTAAAATGTTTTACAAGCAACACGGTGCTTTATAACATATTTACTGGTATAAAGTAGGAAATACTTGCAGCCACTGTGTACATACATAGGATCAGAGAGAGCGATGACATAGGTGACCAGATAAAATCAGAAAGACATGTGGATGCTGGAAACGACAAGCAAAAACAGAAGATACTGGAAAAACTGTTTTGTGAAGGGTCACCAGACCTGAAACGTTAACTCTGATTTCTGTTCACAGATGCTGCCAGACCCGCTGAGCTTTTCCAGCAACTTCATCAGGGATAATTAGTTTTCTGTTCTGTTACTTCAGGCCTAAACGTTAGCCCAGGATTGGGACAACTTCTCTGTGCTTCTTCGATTATTGCTGTGGGATCCTCACATGCACCTAGACAGCAGACCCCTTGGTTTAATGTCTTTCTGTATGAAGGCAGCACTGACTTCCTGAACACTGCATTGAAATCCCAGCTCAGACCTCTGGAGTGGCGCTCGAACCCACAATTCCCTGAGTCAGAGGCCAAATACTGACCATGTGGGCCAAAACAGACACGGTGTATACAACCGTTTAGATGTTGGGAGCATTCTCTATTCTTCCACAGGTAAGGCCAGCATTTATACTGTCTCCCTTGGACTGAGGGGGGCTTGCTGTGCAATGATGTAGCTGTGGAGTTACATACAGGTCAGACTAGATTGACGGGCAGATTTACTTCGCTAAAAGCAGGCAGAGTCGAGTTTGGGCTGGTCCAGTACCTGGCAGTATTGTTGGTATCTGCATTGGTGAGGTCCAGGGAGGACCCATAGTGATGAGGGCATTGGAGGAGGACAGATGGCACAAACAGTGCTGACTTTTAACTCAGGGGCAGCAGTGCAGTGAAGGGGACTCATGGTCACCAGGCCCAAGGCCAGTGATGGAGCACTTTAAAATGGAGGACCGTAAGGTTGGACACTTTCTTAACTTCTTCATTTCTTTCTGCCTTTGTATTCTATAGTTCGGTTTATTTTTGTGTGTTTTAAGATGGCTCCGGAAAGTGGCGACACTGTACAACACTTTTCACTGTACACATGATAATAAATAAATCAAAGATAACATTAGCCCATTGATGAACTTTTACATGATTCCACAGTTTGTCATTACTGAGACGAGCTTTGTATTTCAGTTTTTATTATTGATTTTAGATTGCACCAGTATCAATGGTAGGATTTGAACCCAGGTCTCTGGGATATTACATTGGACTTCTGAATGACTGGTCAAATGACATTACAGTCAGTTCTTCTATAACGCGATGGTTGCACTCATGTGCAACCCCGCAATATAGAAAAATCACACTTTAGAAACAGCACTTAAAGTGTTGGCGATGTAATAGTGTTACAGCCAACGCATGTTTTAAAGGTTTGTACTTTAGAAATAGCATCTGCAATTCGTCAATCATGTTACAGTGAATTCACGTTGATGAAACAATAATCCCCCAACAATATCTGCAAATTAAAAAGGCAATGAGGGTTCTGCATATTGTTCATGAGGCACTTAACCATAACAGCAAGGGCATTTATAAAGGACATTGATTAAGCTACAGTTTAAAATGTGTACCATTCTAGACATTTCATTGCAGGAGGACTATCCAAACTGATGCTAAAGGACAGTGGATGATTCATTTGAGCAAGACTTTTTTCAAAAGGTCCTCCAAAAAGTCTGGGAAAAAATCCAATAAAGTGATAAAAGGTTTTTTTTAAGACAGAATAAAATGTGGAAATTTCATCAAGAGAGTCAAAAGAGCACAGAGAGCAGAGGAGCAGTTGGGGTCAAATGCTTTCATAGAGAGGATCATTAGAATTTGTAATGTGTTGCTGCTGACACTATTACATCATTTAAATGATAACTGGAAATGCAAACATTTAACATCTAACATCGGGAAGAGCATAGAACAACTGCATCAAGACCCTTCAACACTCACATTAGTACTACCCCCTCCCTGCAGAGTGTGGTCACGCACAAAATAAATCTGAATTCATAGCAAGTACTTTTTGAATAGAATACCAAAACCAGAACTGGAACTTTTGATATGAATTATGAAGCCTTTCTTTCCAAACATTACTGAGGAATTATGATTTAGTTTAATGGACTGCAAAGAGATTTCTACATCATGAGGATTAAAGAATGACTGAAATTCCTGCTTTTATCTTTGGTAATGGACCATGATTCAGCACTTTGCTCACTACAGAGGTCTTCAAAACACAATTTGGAACAAGTTGGAGGACAAAAGTAATGAGAGCCATGAAATCAATAATAAACACTAAAAGGGGTAATATTACTGCACTAGAAATCTTGGCTCTATCAAGTTAAATATGATAATTTTCTGTAGAGATGATTTACTGAACTAATCCAGAGATACTGATAACACAAGTATAAATCCCACCCCAGCAGTCTGAGCATTTAAAAAGCTGCTATCAGTTAAAGGGAGGTGGGGGGTGCATCAGACTGTCAAAATACTAGAAAGTTTAAAATTCACTCTCAGGATGGAGGCATCACATGATTTATTGCTCATTCTTATTTGTGTTGGAGATGGTGGTGAGCTGCCTTCTTGAACTGCTGCAGTCCAATGTGATGTGGGTTGATCCACAATGGCCTTAGGTAGGGAATTCCAGGATTTTGACCCCTCAACAGTGAAGGACCTGCGATATATTTCCAAGACCAGATGGTGAGTGGGGAGGGGAACTTGCAGGGGGTGTTGTTCCCATGTATCTGCTGTTCTCGTCCTTCTAATTGGAAGTGGTCATGGGTTTGGAAGGTGCTATCTAAGGCGGCTTGGTGAGTGACTAGTGTACCAATGTCCTTCAGGAAAGGAAAACTTAAATCAATCTGCATTACATACACGGTGGCTCAGTGGTCAGCACTGCTGCCTCATGGTGCCAGGGACCTGGGTTCGATTCCTGCCTCAGGTGAATATCTGTGTGGAGTTTGCACATTCTCCCAGAGTCTACATGGGTTTCCTCTGAGTCCTCCAGTCTCCTCCCACAATCCAAAGATCTGCAGGTTAGGTGAATTGGCCATGCTAAATTGCCTGTAGTATTCAAGGATGTGTAGGTTAGGTGTGTTAGTCAGGGGTAAATGTAGGATAATAGGGGAGGAGAATGGTTCTGGGTGAGTTACTCTTCAGAGGGTCAGTGTGGACTTGTTGGGCTGAAGGGCCTGTTTCCACACTAAGGATTCTATGCGATCCAATCCCACATTAAACTGCCCTCTGAGGTAGCCTGTTGGAATAACTTGGAATGAACAACAAATAAAGCCAATCAAAAAAGATTTAAATTTGTATCACTTGCAATTAGTATCCTGGCAGTGGAGGTGCTGCAGCTACTGGTTGGAGGGTGTAATTACAGTGGGACAAGTTTATCTGGGCACTTTGTATGAGAACTGTAATCATAGGAATTTTATGTTAAAAATAAATAGGGATACAATTATGTCTGCAAGGTCATTTATCCCATCTGTTTTAACCACATTTCTCAAAGACGATACTTATTCTGTTGTGTAGGCGTTAATAACCCCACCTGAAATTCTTTCTTAAAAACAAAATTTAGTCATACTTCTCAGATTTAGTCGAACAAAGAACAAAAACAGAATTTGCTGGAGGAGCTCAGCAGTTCAAGCAGCACCTGTGGAGAGAGAAGGGTCACTGGACTCAAAACATTAACTCAGTTTCTCTCTTCACAGATGCTGCTAGACCTGCCGAGTTTCTCCAGCAGCACTTCCTGTTCCTGTCAGACTTTGATGGGTGAGTTACTTGCACCTTGCAATCTGCAAACAAACCTCCCTGGAATTTTGGTAATGTTTCAGCCAATCTGCATCTAAATGCTGTGTTGGGTGGGGTTGGGGGATGTGCGACTAAGAATGGAGTGGAGAATAAGATAAACCATAAACAGTCAGCCCTTCGAGACCAAACAGGAAAACGAGCTGGAACTGTATTGTAATGAGCTGTTGGAATCATCATGCACCTATCCATTGACAATGTGGGCAAAGCCAGTGTGGTTTGGGTGGGGTAAGGATGAGGCACTGAAACCAAGTAGTGCTGGAAATCACAGTGGAACAGGCAGCATCCGAGGAGAAAAAGCAAGCTAAAGTTTCGAATCCTGGTGACTTTTAATCAGAGCTCATGTGACAGAGAGGGGAGTGGCTTCATACAATAGTGGGTGGGGGGGGGGGGGGGGGGGGGGGGGTGGAGTTCCGAGGGAGAAAGGGTGCTGATCATGCACATTAAATGATTGGAATGGGGGATCAGCAGAACAAGGGTCTGTCTAACTGCTGGACTGGAAAGAAGACTATCCCACTGGAGTTTCGGGGGGCGGGGGGGGGCGAGAAAAGGGGATGGTGACAACAAGTAAAGCCAAAAGGGAGGGAAGGTGTGGGAATGAGTTCACAATCTGAAGGTGTTGAAGTCAATGTTAAGTTCGGAAGTTGGAAAGTGCTTAGTCTGAAGAGGAGGTGTTGTTCCTCCAGTTTGTGCTGTGATTCACTGCAGCATGCCAAGAGTGAGGGACTCCTGTTGATGGCATCGTTGCTTCTGGCTGGTTAATGCACCCCACCCTATACCTGTAACCATTCGGAGATTTCCCTCGAGGAACCCATGGTCTGCTGTTGCAACAACATAAACAAACATACCTTGGGCAAGGGTGGGAACTGGCAATAACAAATCCAGCCCATTTGATACTGCCTTCAATATTCATTAGGAGCAGAGGAAGGTGAGGTACCAATTCACAATCACCTAGTTTGTGCCAATATCAAAGCTGCATTGAAGCCCAGACGCTTTCGCTCCCCACGAGAAGGCGCACCTTGTCATTTAAAATGGAACGTGAGTTTCTGCAAAGCGGACTGAATAATTTCAGAAAGATTGACAAGGATGTTCTCAGGGTTGGAGGATTTGAGCTATAGGGAGCAGCTTAACAGGCTGGGGCTGTTTTCCCTGGAGCGTCGGAGGCTGAGAGGTGACCTTATAGAGGTTTAAAAACTCATGAGGACATTGGATAGAGTGAACAGCCAAAGCCTTTTCCTTGAAGGGGTGAGTCTAAAACTAGAGGGCATAGGTTTAAGGTGAGAGGGAAACGATTTAAAAGGGACCACACAGAGGGTGGTGCGTGAATGGAATGAGCTGCCAGAGGAAGTGGTGGAGGCTGGTACAATTGCAGCAATTAAAAGGCATCTGAATGGGTACATGAATAGGTAAGTTTTGAGGGATATGGGCCAAGAAGATTTTAGGATATCTGGTCGGCATGGACAAGTTGGACTGAAGGGTCTGTTTCTGCGTTGTACATCTTTATGACTATGTGAAGACTTGCATTGTACTTTGCAGTTTTCCAGAGGCAAGCCTAAAGTCCATTTGAATCACCCCACCCAGGAGCAGATAAGCAAAAGGATATAATGAACAAGGTTACTCCGTTAAAGGCTTCCTTCCTGTTTACAATGAAGCCCTTGCATGGCTTCATTTCATCCTTAGCATGCCAAATAAACAGGAACCTGTATGCTGGTGCTTTAAGGTTTAATGTACAGTGGGTGGAAGTTTATGATGTGAGATCACTTTGGGCAATCTCATGCCAAGCACCAAAAAGGGCTCTCCACACTCTCTGGTCTGGTACAGCTGGCAGCTGAGAAACCTACAGGAGTTACAATGGGATCGATGAGTGGCCAAAATCCTAAATGAGATTTTGCATCCATTACAAGACTAATTTCACTGCATGCCATCAACACTGATGAGTTCATTCCACTGGTTCCCTATTGTGCAGATGATGAATTACATCCTTTAAAGTATCAGAATCAATGGAAACTAAAACCAAAACCCACACAAGATTAGATTAGATTCGATTCCCTACAGGATGGAAACAGGCCCTTCGGCCCAACAAGTCCACACCGACCCTCTGAACAGTAACCCACCTATACTCATTCCCCTACCCTATATTTACCCCTGACTAATGCACCTAACCTGCGCATCTTTGGATTGTGGGAGGAAACCAGAGCACCCGGAGGAAACCCACGCAGACACAGGGAGAATGTCCGTGTGGAGTTTGCACAGTCGGCTGAGGCTGGAATCGAACCTGGATCCCTGGCGCTGAGAGGCAGCAGAGCTAACCACTGAGCCACTGTGTCACCCCTCAAGGAGATTAATGAAAACTAAATGCACACTTATTTCATTTTTACATCAACTGCATACCAAAGGTAATGGAATTCTTCAGACTGTGTCCCTTCATGAGGAATCATAAAATTGAAATGGAAATTAATTTCAGGATTTTACACTGTCCCTTTATTTGAACAAATGAGAATAGAATATTGTTAAGCAGTGGTACAGTAGTCTTAACACCAGAGGAACAAAAGGCAATCACTTACCCTGGTCCAACATTCAATAAGAGGATGCCTGATCTGTATCTCAACTCAAATTCCCCAAAGTGGTTACACAACTCTCGAAAACCTTAGCCAAAAAAAAACACACCTACCCATTTCTCACAATATTTTCAACACACTACTGGCCTCAGCAAACTTTTGGTGAGAAGAAACTCCAATTTTCCATGATCTGATATAGCACCTTTCAGCATCTCAAGGCTCCCCTCTTCACTTCAGAGCTGACGATGCATTTTTGAAGTCATGGTTGTAACAGGAGAGACACAACAGCCAATTTACACACAGGAACCTCCAGTGACAGCCACGTGATAATAAGCAGAGAGTCTGCTTTAGTGATTTTGACTGAGGGATAAATATTGGTCAATGGAAAACCCTCCTGCCCAAGGATTATTGATGCCCACAAGTGTCTGATACCCCCGAGTGGATTTCTTTTTTATTCATGGTCAGGCCAGCATTTATTGTCCATTCCTAATTGCCCAGAGGGCAGTTAAAAGTCAACCACATTGCTGTGGGTTTGCAGTCACTAGAGAGCAGATCAAATTCCCTTCCCTGGAGAGCATCAGTGAACCAGATGGGGTTTTTCCAACAATCGACAATTCATGGTCATCATTAAATTCTTAATTCCGGATTTTTAACGAATCCGACTTCCATCAGCTGCCGCGGCAGGATTCGAGCCCGGAATATTAGCTGGGTTTCTGGATAAACAGTGCAGCAATCATACCACTAGGCCATTGCCTCGTCTGGATGGCACATCTGACAGTGCAGCACTACCAGAGCATTGCCCTGGAGCACTTACCTGGATTATGGTTTCAAATCCACAACTCTTGTGTTTGGAGGCGAGAGTTCTGACGCAGAGCCACAGGTAGCAGCTGCAACAATAAAGCAAGTGGAACTAGAACTCAACTGTGATTCACTTACCACAGATAAAACAAGTGGTCTTCAGGATCTCCTCTTTCTTCTGTTTCTCACTCCTCAAGTCAGCAAACGTGTCGATGATAACACCAAAGATCAGGTTCAAGACGATGATGATGACAACGAAGAAAAACAGGAGATCATAGATGACACGGGCGACAAACAACGGCTCCTGAAATTGGAAGAGTTTCTCTGAGTCAGCCAGCTTTTGTCAGCATTTCACAACTAACAAGGTGCAAGGGTATTGTTTCGTTCCTGAGGACCCTTGAACAAAAGTCCAACTGTTCCCCACACATTGCACACTCCTCCACCTGTGATTGGGTTTTACATTGAACAGCTATTTATGTGGCTCCACTCACCACCTCCAGATGAATGAGTTGCTATGGGAACCTGTCTGGGTCCTCGTTGGGCCTGACTTTTTAAATGTGCTATGCAGAGAATTCCCTTTCTCCAGATCTGCTCAGGTCTCTTGTGCAACCTTAATGGACTTCCTCCTGGCACAATTCTACAGGGATCATGTCATCGGTTTCTCAGTCTCCGCTGCATCTGACACCACCACCTTCCCTTTTCCTCGATTGATGATTCGCCCTCCACATGGTTGACGATTCAATCTCTCTCCCAATAACATGTTTCCCATGGTTCTCACTTTCCAACCACCATTCAATGGAGCCAGAACAATGTCAGCCCCCAAACGCCCCTCTTTTCACTCCTTTTCTCCTCACCATCCGAAGACTCAAATAGTCCTTTCTATGTGAAACCACAATTTCCTTCCCTTTCCATGAAGGGCACCGTGTTCCTTGCACACAATGTGGTCGCCTCCAAGGAGGAAGACTAAAGGTAGACTAGGTAGCCACAGTGTAGACCACCTCCACTAAGTATGCAAAAGTGTGAGCCCGGGCCTCCTGTTGTCTGTCGCTTTATTCCTCCACCACAATCCGACGCTGATCCCTCTGTCCTCGGCCTACAGCAGTAACACAGTGAAGCTTATATACAGTAAGCTCCGGACAGCACCTCATCTCATAAACGGGCATACAACAGCCATCCTGACTCAACACTGAGCTTCACAATTTCCGATTCTAATCTCGGCCCTCATTATTCAGGCAACCAACTGTGGGAACGAATTCTATTTTCACAATTACCATTCTTCAAGCCCATCTTGTAATCGCTGAGAGGTACCTGTGGTCATTGGAATAAGGCCAGCCAAGTGAATCTCACAGAATAGGAGTTCCCCGATTGGGACTATTAACCTGACCTAATCAGGGCACCCTTGCTGACTGATATAAACAGGAGTGTGAGAGATGCCAATGTAATTCTGAATGAGGCAATATTGTGGGCTGTTCACATGCACATAAAGGGTGAATTGGTAACAGGATACTGGACTCTGTCGAGTTATTTCAAATACCTAATCATGGGGTTAGTAAACTCAGCCATCAGTGTTTGTAAGGTTGCTCTGATATCTCATGATAGTTCTGGACAATTGTTATAAAACTGAAAGGCACCATTGCTCCAGAGAAGGTTCACATGGTTGATTCTGGGTACAGAAGACTGTCTCCCTAGGAGAGGTTGAGTAAGTTGGGCCTGTACTCATCGGAGTTGAGAAAAATGAGAGGTGACCTTATTGAAACGTAGGATTTTTAGGGGGTTTTAAGAGGGTAGATGTGGAAAGGTTGCTTCCCCTTGTGGGAGAGTCCATGCCAAGTGGGTATTATCTTAGAATAATGGGTCACCTATTTAAGACAGAGAAGAGGACGAGTTTCATCAAGGGAGGTCATGCTTGACAAATGTGTTAGAACTCTTGTGAGGAAGTAATGAGCAAGTTAGACAAAGGGGAACCAGTGGACGTGATCTATTTGGATTTCCAGAAGGCCTTTGACAAAATGCCACACAGGGGGCTGCTAAATACCAGCCCCTGGTACGAAATGGGGAAAGGCGTTGGAAATTTGAAGCACAAAGGGACTTAGGAACCCTCATTGAGGATTTTCTTAAGATTGACATGCAAGTTCAGTTGGCACTCAAAGGCAAATGCAATGTTAGTATTTTAGCCCTCTTGAGATGAATACAAGAGCAGAGAGGCTGTATAAGGCTCTGTCTAGACCGCATTTGGAATATTGTGAGCAGTTTTGGGCCCCGTATCTAAGGAAGGTTGTGTTTGCATTGGAGGTTGTCCAGAGGAAGTTTACAAGAATGATCCCAGGGATGAAGGAGTTGTCACGTGAGGAGCAGTTGAGGACTGAGGGTCTATACTTGATGGGAGTTTAGAAAACTGAGGGAGGATCTAACTGAAACATGCAGAATACTGAGGAGGCGTGGATAGACTGGAATGGAAAAGAATTTTCCACAAATAGGGGAGACTAAGACCCAGGGTGAAGGCACTATCTTTCGAGCTGAGATGAGATAGAACTTTTGCCAGCCAGAGGGTGGTGAATCTGTGGAAGTCATTGCTGCAGAAGGTTGTGGAGGCCAAATCATTGACTGTATATAAGACAGAGACAGGTAGGTTCTTGATTATAAGGGGACCAAGTGTTACTGGGTAAAGGCAGGACAATGGGGTTCACAAAACACACAGAATCCTGTCTGTTCTCAATGGACATATTTGAACTTTAACACTCAAAAACATTATACTGGATTAGTGGTGCTGGAAGAGCACAGCAGTTCAGGCAGCATCCAATGAGCAGCGAAATCGACGTTTCGGGCAAAAGCAGGGCTTTTGCCCGAAACGTCGATTTCGCTGCTCGTTGGATGCTGCCTGAACTGCTGTGCTCTTCCAGCACCACTAATCCAGTATTTGGTTTTCAGCATCTGCAGTCATTGTTTTTACTCAGAAACATTACTCTTTTATTAAAATCAGAAAGGAACCTGATTATTAACTGCTGCTACCTATCAAGAAATCTCTTATTCTATTAACTCTCTCAACCTGACTGATCCCATTTCACTTATTTAAAGGCTGCCTCGAGGTTTTAATTCACTTTTATCTCAATAACTCAATATTTTCCTCCACTAAATACAACACACACACACAGCAACGTAGCAAGCGCGCACACAGCCATACACAAACACACACACGCACACAACAATGTTGCAAACACCTACACGCATCATACAAGAGTACATTTACATGCATCACGCATATACATCCATGCTAGACTCAATGCACTAGATGTACATGTGCCCCTGTGCACATGCAGACATACACACAGATGCAAAGACAGACATCATGCTATGTACTACACACATAAAAGACATCATGCACATACAATGCACACACATGCGCAGACGCATACACATGGCACATATTGTGTAAGACGTTTGTAAGTTGCAAAAGATACTTGCGTTCTTTGATGGTTTTCTCAGGACATCACCGACTCCACCCCCATTTCTCAACCCCTGGTTTAATACTGTAATGATGCACATGAGCAGAGTGTCACAAGTCTGTTCAGAACTTGTGTCATCCTCTTGGCCTCCTGCCGGAAAACAGAAAGAACATTTCTTCACTTGTAACAATTTTATACTATTTACCAGATGAAACGTTGCAACTATTGGGCACCAACCCAGGAAAATCCAACAATGTGGTTTAAAATACATCTTATTGTCCTTTGTTGTAAATCCTCTGATATTGATCAATGCAGTCAAGATTCCAATGAGGTGCATGTATTCAGGATATCCCATGATGCTTCATAAACAATTTACACACAGTAAGTCCTGAGAACAGAAATGCATGGAGGTGTCTGGGCAGGAAAGATTGTTGGTCAGGGCACTGTGTGAATGTTCTCTGATCTTGAAAGGGTGACAAGAAATGTGTGTTTTTATTATTATGTCCCAACTAAACAGGTAGATGGGTTCTTGGTTTAATATCTGACCCGATATGTAACACCTTCCCAGTTGGAGGTGTAGGTCTCGCATTCCAGCTCATAATCTCACCAGAGGCTTGAACCCACAACTCTCAGACCCAGAGGCAAATGATAAATACCAGAGGTTGGTCAAAGATCAGAAACTTTTCCAGTCAGAGTTTCCCTCCGGCTGTCACAGCCCTAAAACTCCAAAACCACTGATTATTTGCCCTCTCGGAAACACATCCAGTTGTCATCCAATTACACCTTAATTAACATGTAACCATCAGCACTTCCCTTGTTCTCTTTGGCCTTGCGTAGCCCTGCCAGAACCTACTATGTGACGACAGCAAGAGAGCTCGCAGCCTGACAAGTGCGAACTTCATCAGGATTTGAATGTTTTGGGACTGTCTATTTAATTTGGGATGAGTAAAACAGGTGAAACGAACTCAGAATCATAGAATCCCTACTTTTGGCCCATCATGTCCACACTAACCCTCCGAAGAGAATCCCACCCAGAACCACTTCCCCACCTTATCCTTATATTTCTCATGACCAACCCACCCAAGCCTGCACATCCCTGGACACTATGGCCAATCCACCCTGACCTACACATCTTTGGAATGTGAGAGGAAACCCACACAGGCACAGGCAGAATGTGCAAACTTGACATAGACAATCGCCCAAGGCAGGAACTGAACCCAGGGTGACTGGCACTGTGAGGAAGCAGTGCTAATCACTGAGCCACGGTGCTCTCTGTTCTGAGTTCTGCACAGCAACAGGCTTTGGGAGCTCAATTGTTAACAATGACGATGCGCCTAGGTTGGTTCACTGGAAAGATGATGCTAGATGTTCACATCCATAAACAATAGTCAGGGAGCACTGACTGTGGGTAGATTATGGTCTCCACCAGCTTTCAAACAGGTTGTAAACCATTGACACAACTGGACACTAACCATGGCATCAAATGCAAAAACACAGAGCTAACACAGAGCTGTACAATTGACTGGGTTACTGTTCAAATAGTTTATCCAGTGGTGGGTGCCTCACGTCAGGATGAAAAGGCTGAGAAGAGATTCAAGTGATTGATACCAGGGCTGAGGTGTGACCAGGAAAATAGAGCATCTTTCACGATAAAGTTATTTGGAAACATGTCAAAATAATGAAAGCTTGCAATGAGTTAAAGTAAAAAAAAATTCTGAAGGGTGCATTTATAATTGTTTTAAAAAGCTCAGAGTAAATGGGTAAAGTGAGAGTAACTGCTTTTATACAGAAATTGCAGAGTACCACACTCTGTCAAAGCATTTACAAAAACTAAAGAATACATTTTTTAAAAATTATGAGCATTGGGAACGGTATTCAAGTCAGAGGGTTAGAATGGGCACTATAGGCTGAATGGTCTCACCTAGTGTAACATCTCCATGACTCTACATGAAGGGTTGAACTGAGACCAAAATTTCTGTTTCCTAGCAGGAAGCCTCAATCATCAATGTTTGTAGTTACTGACTAAAACAAATCATTTAACTTTATTTAAAAAACAAACCAGAGCATCTCAAATCTACAGAAAGCACTGTGGTAATCCAGTGGATTCATAGTACACAGACAGGTGGGGATTCACTATAGCTCATCACAGTCCATGTCCTGCAAGGTTCGCAGCACAGAATCAGATAAGTTGATTGTTGTTTTAAGTCTGTCCGAGAGAAAGGCTGTATTAGTGAGTACAGTGGGTTCTTTCTTGATTATATGTTTTTGAAGATAAGTCTCTTGATTAAACTTAAAATATAAGCCGTAGTTATTAATTTAACCTGGGGCAGTGTTTGTAGAGGAATAAGACGGTGTTATTTTCTGGGTCTGTAGATTGTGAAGGAGCAAAAATGGCCTTTGCAGTGAAATGTACTTCTTGTCAGATGTGAGAGTTTAAAGAGAGTTGAAGGGTTACTGCGGATTATATCTGCCATAAATGCTGTTGGATGCAAATCTTATCAGATCGAGTGGATCAGTTGGAGAGACAGATAGAAGCGATGAGGGATTTGCAACAGCTACAGTATGTGATGGATGGCAGTTATAGAAAGGGGGGAAAGTCTCAGATACAGTCACATAGATGGGTTAACTCCAGGAAGGGAGAGAGAGGTCGGCACCTAGGGCAGGAGTCTTTTGTGGATATCCCCATGTCAGACAGGTATGCTGTTTTGAAAAATGTAGGGGGTGATGGATTCTCTCAGGGGAATGTAGCACGAACAGCCAAGTTTCTGGTATTGAGACTGGCTCTAATGCAACGAGGGGTACGTTGGGTTCCAAGAGATCAATTGTGTTAGGGGATTCTGTAGTCCGATGTACAGACAGACGTTTCTGTGGCCAGCAGAGAAAAAGCAGAATGGTGTGTTGTTTCCCTGGTGCCAGGATCAAGGATATCTCAGAGAGGGTGCAGAATGTTCTCACAGGAGAAGAGGGGCCAGCAAGAGGTCATTGTCCACATTGGAACCAACGACATTGGAAGGGAAAAGGTTGAGACTCTGAAGGGAGATTACAGAGAGGCAGAAATTTAAAAAGGAGGTCCTCAAGGGTAGTAATACCTGCATTACTCCCAGTGCTACGAGCTAGTGAGGGCAGGAATAGGAGGATAGAGCAGATGAATGCATGGCTGAGGGGCTGGTGTATGGGAGAAGGATTCACATTTTTGGATCATTGGAATCTCTTTTGGGGTAGAAGTGACCTGTCCAAGAAGGACAGATTGCGCCTAAATTGGAAGGGGTCTGATATACTGGCAGGGAAATTTGCTAGAGCTGCTCGGGAGGATTTAAACTAGTAAGGTGGGGGGGGGGGGTTGAGAGGGGGCCAGGGAGATAGTGAGGAAAGAGATCTGTCTGGAACGGGTACAGCTGAGAACAGAAGTGATTCAAACAGTCAGGGCAGGCAGGGACAAGGTAGAACTAATAAATTAAACTGCATTTATTTCAATGCAAGGGGCCTAACGGGGAAGGCAGGTGAACTCAGGACATGGTTAGGAACATGGTACTGGGATATCATAGCAATTACAGAAACATGGCTCAGGGATGGGCAGGACTGGCAGATTAATGTTCCAGAATACAAAGGCTACAGGGAGGATAGAAAGGGAGGCAAGAGAGGAGGGGGAGTGGCATTTTTGATAAGGGATAGCATTACAGCTGTGCTGAGGGAGGATATTCCCGGAAATACATCCAGGGAAGTTATTTGGGTGGAACTGAGACATAAGAAAGGGATGATCACCTTATTGGGATTGAATTATAGACCCCCTAATAGTCAGAGGGAAATTGAGAAACAAACTTGTAAGGAGATCTCAGCAATCTGTAAGAATAATAGGGTAGTTAAGGTAGGGGATTTTAACTTTCCAAACATCGACTGGGACTGCCATAGTGTTAAAGGTTTAGACGGAGAAGAATTTCTTAAGTGTGTACAAGACGATTTTCTGAATCAGTATGTGGATGTACCTACTCTTGGGAAATAAGGCAGAGCAGGTGACTGAGATGTCAGTGGGGGAGCACTTTGGGGCCAGATACCATAATTCTATTCGTTTTAAAATAGTGATGGAAAAGGATCAACCAGATCTAAAAGTTGAAGTTCTAATTTGGAGAAAGGCCAATTTTGACTGTATTAGGCAAGAACTTTCAAAAGCTGATTGGAGGCAGATGTTCGCAGGTAAAGGGACGGCTGGAAAATGGGAAGCCTTCAGAAATGAGATAACAAGAATCCAGAGAAAGTATATTCCTGTCAGGGTGAAAGGGAAGGCTGGTAGGTATAGGGAATGCTGGATGACTAAAAAAATTGAGGGTTTGGTTAATAAAAAGAAGGAAGCATAAGTCAGGTATAGACAGGATAGATCGAGTGAATCCTTAGAAGAGTATAAAGAAAGTAGGAGTATACTTAAGAGGGAAATCAGGAGGGCAAAACCGGGACATGAGATAGCTTTGGCAAATAGAATTAAGGAAAATCCAAAGGGTTTTGACAAATATATTAAGGACAAAAGGGTAACTAGAGAGAGAATAGGGCCCCTCAAAGATCAGCAAGGCGGCCTTTGTGCGGAGCCACAGAAAATGGGGGAGATACTAAATGAATATTTTGCATCAGTATTTACTGTGGAAAAGGATATGGAAGATATAGACTGTAGGGAAATAGATGGTGACATCTTGCAAAATGTCCAGATTACAGAGGAGGAAGTGCTGGATGGCTTGAAATGGTTAAAAGTGGATAAATCCCCAGGAGCTGATCAGGTGTACCCGAGAACTCTGTGGGAAGCTAGAGAAGTGATTGCTGGGCCTCTTGCTGAGATATTTGTATCATCGATAGTCACAAGTGAGGTGCCAGAAGACTGGAGGTTGGCAAACGTGGTGACACTGTTTAAGGGTGGTAAGGACAAGCCAGGGAACTATAGACCAGTGAGCCTGACCTCTGTGGTGGGAATGTTGTTGGAGGAAATCCTGAGGGACAGGATATACATGTATTTGGAAAGGCAAGGACTGATTCGGGATAGTCAACATGGCTTTGTGCAAGGGAAATCATGTCTCACAAACTTGATTGAGTTTTTTGAAGAAATAACAAAGAAGATAGATGAGGGCAGAGCAGTAGATGTGATCTATATGGACTTCAGTAAGGCATTCGACAAGGTTCCCCATGGGAGACTGATTAGCAAGGTTAGATCTCATGGAATACAGGGAGAACTAGCCATTTGGATACAGAACTGGCTCAAAGGGTGGTGGTGGAGGGTTGTTTTTCAGACTGGAGGCCTGTGACCAGTGGAGTGCCACAATGATCGGTGCTGGGTCCTCTACTTTTTGTCATTTACATAAATGATTTGGATGCGAGCATAAGAGGTACAGTTAGTAAGTTTGCAGATGACACCAAAATTGGAGGTGTAGTGGACAGCAAAGAGGGTTACCTCAGATTACAACAGGATCTGGATCAGATGGGCCAATGGGCTGAGAAGTGGCAGATGGAGTTTAATTCAGATAAATGCGAGGTGCTGCATTTTGGGAAGACTTATACACAATGCTAAGGTCCTCGGGAGCGTTGCTGAACAAAGTGCAGGTTCATAGCTCCTTGAAAGTGGAGTCGCAGGTAGACAGGATAGTGAAGGCAGCATTTGGTATGCTTTCTTTCATTGGTCAGAGTATTGAGTACAGGAGTTGGGAGGTCATGTTGCGGCTGTACAGGACATTGGTTAGGCCACTGTTGGAATATTGCATGCAATTCTGGTCTCCTTCCTTTCGGAGAGATGTTGTGAAACTTGAAAGGGTTCAGAAAAGATTTACAAGGATGTTGCCAGGGTTGGAGGATTTGAGCTATAGGGAGAGGCTGAACAGGCTGGGGCTGTTTTCCCTGGAGTGTCGGAGGCTGAGGGGTGACCTTATAGAGATTTACAAAATTATGAGGGGCATGGATAGGATAAATAGGCAAAGTCTTTTCCCTGGGGTCAGGGAGTCCAGAACTAGAGGGCATAGGTTTAGAGTGAGAGGGGAAAGATATAAAAGAGACCTAAGGGGCATCTTTTTCACACAGAGGGTGGTACTTGCATGGAATGAGCTACCAGAGGAAGTGGTGGAGGCTGGTACAATTGCAACATTTAAGAGACATTTGGATGGGTATATGAATAGGAAGGGTTTGGAGGGATATGGGCCGGGTGCTGGCAGGTGGGACTAGATTGGGTTGGGATATCTGGTCGGCATGGACAGGTTGGACCGAAGGGTCTGTTTCCATGCTGCACATCTCTATGACTCTATGAGTTCATCCCATTCTCCCAGTTCCTTCACCCACGCTGCATCGGTTCGGAAGACGCCACCTTCTAAAACAGCACTGCTGACATGGCTTGCTTCTTCCGTGACCGTGATTTCCCACCCTCTGTGGTTGACAGGGCCCTTAACCGCATCTGACCTATCTCCCATGCTTCCATCCTTGCCCCTTCCCATCATGCAAAGCAGCATGATCTGGTCTCCCTTACCCTCACTTTTCATCCCACCAGCCTCCGCATTCAAAGGATCGTTCTCAGCCATTTCCGACAACTCCAGCAGAACACCACCAAACACATCTTTCCCTTACTCCCCCGTCTGCGTTTCGCTCTGGGACATCCTCGTCCATTCCACCACCACCAACACTAACCCTGTCTCCACGGCACCTTCCCATGTAACCGCAGAGGGTGTAACACCTACCCCTTCCCCTCCTCCCTGCTCACTGTCCAAGTGCCTAAACAGCCTTTCCAACAGAAACAGCATTTCACCTGCACCTCCTCCAATGGGGCCTACACTACACTGCAGAACCCAAACACAGACTGGGTGACCGCTTTGCGGAACACCTCCGGTCTGTGCCCAAGCATCACCCTGACCTTCCCGCAGCTGGTCATTTTAACACAGTGCCCTGCTCACATGCCCATGTGCCTGTCCTCACCATGCTGCAGTGTTCCAGTGAATCACAGGGCAAACTGGAGGAACACCATCTTATCTTCAGATGAGGCACTTTACAGCCTTCTGGAGTGAATATGGAGGTCAACACCTTCAAACTGTGAACCATTTCTTCTCTTTCTTTTAGCCTGTTACCTTCTGTTAACATGTCCTCTCTCCCCTCCCCCCATCCCGGTGGGACTCTATGCTTTCCAGTCTGGCAGTTAGACACACCATTGTTCTGCTGTTCTCACATTCCAATCACTTAATCTGAACTATCAACATCCTTTCTCCAACAGCACCCTACACCCACTAACCCCACACACCCCCACCCCAAACTAGCATAAACGCTGCCCCCTCCACACTTCACTTCGGCTCTGATGAAGAGTCATCTAGATTTGAAATGTCAGCCTGTTCTCTCCCCATGGATGCTGCCTGACCTGCTGTGATCTCCAGCATTTGTTGTTTTCAGTACAGATTCCAGCATCGGCAGCAATTTGCTCCGAGGTGGGGATTTATATCTCAGGATTCCCTAGAACTCTCACTGAAGTTAATTCAAGAATTTCCTTCCAGTGATGCCTTTTTCAATACAATCAACACATCAGTGCCCATCAACATCCTGGGAGTGACCACTAGCCAGACACGGAACTGGACTCACCATATAAATACAGTGGCTTCAAAAGCAGGTCAGAGAGTTGGAATTCTGGAGCGAGTAACTCACCTCCTAAACTCCCCAGATGCTATCCTCCATCCACAAGGCACAAGTTAGGAATGTGGTGGCATATTCCCCACTTGCCCAGGATGGGTGCAGCTCCAACAACACTCAAGCAGCTCGACACCATCCAGGACAAAGCAGCCCGCTTGATTGGCACCACATCCACACTTATTCCTTCCACCGCCAATAGAGCGTGTACCATTTACAAGAAACACCATACTAACTCATGAGTGCTTTGTTCACTGTACCTTCCATACCCATAGCCACTACCATCTAGAAGAACAAAGGCAGCAGGTACAAGGGGTCCTGGACTTCTGAATGTCTGACTTACGAACACTTGTACTTATCAGCAAGATCCCAAATTACTGTTAAGAATACAACATGTGTATTTTCAGGCTGTAGGCTTGCTCGCTCAGCTGGAAGGTTCCAGCGAGCAAACCTACATCCACAACCTCAATCTCAGCTACAAATCTTCTCAAAAATGTGTATTTTCACTCATATTTAAGGACAGATGTTTTAAATTGTATTGTGTTGTGCTCCAACTGGAGTACAAATCCACTTACAAATGTACTCAGGAATGGGTTTGTAAGCCAGGGATAGCCTTTACGTGAGATCACTACCACCTGAAAGTGCCACTCACCACACGGAATTGGAAATATATTGCCGTTCCTTCACTGTCCTTCGGTCATAATCCCAGAATTCCCTCACGAAGGTTTACTGGCAGCACAAGAGCTGCAATGGCTCATGAAGGCAGCTCACCACCACCTCCTCAAGGAGGGCAATTAGGGACGGGCAAGTAAGTGCTGACCCAGCCAGCCATGCCCACATTCCTGAGAACTGTTTTTTTAATTTCAAAGAGACATCGTAAAGATCATTTTCTTCTCGGATAAGATCCCATGATTATTTTCCATTTAGCTATAATGAGAGATTGATGACAGACAGGAACAAAAGATTTCACACAAAAAAGGAAATTGAACCCACATCTCATGATATCCCATGATGACTGCATCTTTATTTATAAGCTAATTAAATCGACAAGGAAGATTAAGTGTAAGAAGGCATGTGAGACAAGACTTCGAAAGCATAACAAACACCACATCCCCGTGTGACATGAGGGGTCTTATGAACAGGACTGAAGAACAACAGACTCACAAGTTAGTTTCTCAAAGGCAGGCTGTACAGATGTAGGAAACATTTGGAAAAGAATAGTTCTCTGGGTGCAATCACCAATGTCCCAAAATTGTAACCATTTTGTAAAGTATTTCTTCTACCTGTCATGAGCTTCTCTCTCTCTCTCTCTCTCTCTCATTTACAGATCACTGACTCTTAAATCAACCATGAATCATGCAAGTTTATTAGTGTTTTAGACGGTTAACTTCAAATAAACATTATTCCGTGGAAAGGTGCAATTTGAAAACTGATTTATCACAAAAATTTTGAATCATGGCAGTGGGTACCAATGTTAAACTACTTTGACTTTTTTTTTCAAAGGACAACTACTTACAAGGGTCACATGGTTGAGACCTCCTTAATTAATTAAAAGGAAACTTTTTTTCCAAAATCATTTATAAAATACTCAGATATACAGCATGGAAACAGACTCTTTGGTCCAACTCGTCCCAAATTAATCTAGTCCCATTCACCAGCCAAGAAGTTTCTGTTAAATATTTGGAAACCCCTCAAAGACTTGTGATCAAACAGAGTTGGTGGAGATTCCCAATATGTTTAATTTCAACTAAGAAATCAAAGCAATTGAGCAGAACTACATGCAACCTTACAGATACGTATCACAAAATCCTTTTGTCCCCCCAGTTGCAGGCAATTTGTAGTGTGTAAGCCAGCAATCAGTGAACATTGTAAAATTCAAGTAGCAGACAGTCCCAAGGAGATGTTACACCTGAACGGTTCTTAAATTCAATGCTGCCGAGGAACAAGGACAGGGCTTGTTACAAGGTTTTCAATAGGTCACTCAAAGTGATGTAAAGGTCATTGAAAGACAGTTGAAAGGCTCCAGGCAGAGAGAGGGTGAGGAAATGTTTACAATGGTGCTGCGTAGTTAACTGAAGGCCACTGGTTCTGATGGGTTGAGGTTGAGGAAGAAATGCCAGGTTCTGTTTCCCAGCCTTGGGCATCTACCCTCAGAAGTAGTCCTGAGAACCAGCAGCTGTAGAGAGGTGGTGGATCTCAAGAGAAATCCCTTGGAGAAGTCTGGCAGCAAATAACATTTCAGTGCAGCAGACAGTGGACTAAAAGCAGCCCACAAGCAGTATATGCTTTGCGCAGTTGAGAAATGTTACAGCTCAGAGAAGCCCAGGGAGCAGGACTAGCTGGGTGAAGCTAGCTGTCTGCAAAAGAGCTGGAGTTGGGTCTGCAAATAGGTGTTGGAGCACAGTTTCAAAAATCCAGGGGAGGATACTCCATGAGAGGAGGGTGAACAGGAAGTGAGCAATCCATTACCCAGTGGCTTTTGAGGGTCATCTGAAGCTTGGTCTTCAAAAAGAGAAGAAACTAGAATCCCTTGTAAAGTTTCAATGAGATTTGCTGACCCATAACGTCAAAAGCAACTGGGAAGTTGCTGAGAAATCCACCTGATCTGGCTTGACGGCATGTGGCTTTATGTATAGAGATTAGCTCAGTTGACTGGATGGCTGGTTTGTGGTACACTGTGATGCCAGTACTATGGGTTCAATTCCCACACCTGCTGGATGTTGCCATGAAGGATTCTTCTTCTCAATCTCTTCCCTTCCTGAGGCACAGTGAAACTATTAACCAGTCATCTGTGTTGGAGAGTGGTCCTATAGAACGATGACGACTTTGGATTCACTTTTACAGTCATGCATCAATTATGTGTATGAACATATAGTAACATAGATTGCATATTATAACATGCGTTTTTTTTTCTCAACACAAATTGCTATAACACAATTGAAGGATTTAGATCGTTATTTGGAGAATGCAAATATTCCTTGCCTGGATTGGCTTTAAGGCAATTCCAGCCCCATTAGGTTAAACGGTGCTGCTATTGTGCGATTTTCTTATAATGCGAGAACAGAACTATCGTGTTACATCAGAGCTGGCTGCATATGTATATATCAATTGTTTGTATGTATATATATATATAGTAAATATACATAATGTATGTATATAGATTGTATATGGTAGATTGTGCTTATGTAGTAGCTTATGTGTATATCTCAAACACACTGTAGATTGTACATATACATATTCAATTGGACTCCTGTTTAAACTTCATATAATAAAATTTATTGATTTTTAAAAAGAAAATATGGAATCGTGTAACTTTAGTCTCTTAGGAAGCATGTGGATCTTACACTTTGTTGAGAATAGATCACTGAGTCCGTACAGTGTGGAAGCAGGCCATTCGGGTCATCAACTCCACACTGGCTCACCAAAGAGCATCTCACGCAGACCCATCCAACGTGCCCCCCCACCCCCCACCATCCCCCACCCTATCCCTGCATTTCCTGTGTCTAATCCACCTAACCCACACATCCCTGGACACGATGGGCAATTTAGTACGGCCAGTCCACCTAACCAGCACATCTTCCAACTCCAGGAGGAAACCCATGCAGATCCCAGGAGAATGTACAAACTTTACACAGACAGTCACCAGAGGGTGGAATCAAACCCAGGTCCCTGGCGCTCGCTGTGAGGCAGCAGGTACTAACCACTGAGCCACCCAGAACTAATGAGCCATTTTGTCCGTGCTGTCTATTTGTTAAAAAAGTCAGACTACAAAATAAATGTGATGAGCTGGGATCCAAGCATTCATGAAACAAGCAGTTCCTGCTTTTAATTCCAACTGTTTCAATTTGAAACAACATAACGTTGCAAAGAGATCGCCTGCGCTTGCTTTGTGACAGACTGACTCACCTGCATCAGGTAACATGGGGCAATTCTCCCGACACACACCTTCCTTCTTGTTCAGGGGAGGGCCGTAGAGGTTTTCTTGTGCTGCAAAAACACCGACAGCATTAAAAAGCATCAGCCTGAAATTCACAGCACGCATCATTTTAGGGCAGTCAGCATTGAAGTGCATTTACTCGGTTCCTTTGGATATATCTGCAGTGCATCTTGCACAAGAATGGTACTGGTTCACTCAACCCCACCGCCCCGTGGCTGAACATTTCAACTCCCCACCCTCTCTGCCAAGGACATGCAGGTCCTGGGCCTCCTCCACCGCGACTCCTTCACCATCCGACACCTGGAGGAAAAACGCCTCATCTTCCGCCTCAGGACCCTCCAACCCCATGGTATCAATGTGGACTTCACCAGTTTCCTCATTTCCCCTCCCCCCCCAACCTTACCCCAGGTCCAACCTTGCGCTCTGCACCATCCTCATAATCGTTCCCATCTGACAATCTTCCTTCCCACCTATCCACTCCATCGTCCTCTCTGACCTAACACCTTCATCCCCACCTCCATCCACCTATCGCACTCTCAGGTACCTTCCCCTCAGCCCCAGCCCCCTCCTATTTGTCTCTCCACCTCAGAGGCTCCCAGCCTCATTCCTGATGAAGGGCTTTTGCCTGAAACATCAATTTTCCTGCTCCTCGGATGCTGCCTGACCTGCTGTGCTTTTCCAGCACCACTCTAATCTTGACATTGATTCAATGCTGCCTGGTTATAGGAAAGGAGTGAAATTACCTGTTAGAGGAGCCTTGTTCTCCTCCAGTCGGTCTACCTCCATAATGAAGTCGTCTTGCAGGAAGAGGAATCCCACAATGGAGAACAGGTAGACAAGGATCAGAGCCAACACTGCTGTCAGAATAATGGAGCGACCATTTCTCGTGACACTCTTTATGACATTAAGCAACGTCTCTTCCCTGTAGACTATGTCAAACAACTGGTGAGATAAGAAAAATGCAGTTGAATATAATAAAAGGGGAAATAAAACACAAACAAATCACTCAAAACAATTTTATAAAACAAAGTACAAGGAAACTCCTAGTTTCTGAACCAGGGACTTCTGTGCAACTGCTTGGTTGAGAAGAAGAATCCCAAACCTGGGTACACTGGTTCTGCAATCACAGGTGAGGGATTCATCCAATGAATATCTCATGGATCTTAGCAAATGACAGGGCTCCCGAATTGGTGAGGCTTCGGTCTGAATCAAAACAGGCGGCACGGTGGTTAGCACTGCTGCCTCACTGCGCCAGAGAACTGGGTTCAATTCCCACCTCAGGCGACTGACTGTGTGGAGTTTGCACATTCTCCCCGTGTCTGTGTGGGTTTCCTCCGGGTGCTCCGGTTTCCTCCCACAGTCCAAAAATGCGCAGGTTAGGTGCATTGGCCATGCTAAATTGCCCGTAATGTTAGGTGAAGAGGTAAATGTAGGGGAATGGGTCTGGGTGGGTTGCGCTTCGGCGGGTCGGTGTGGACTTGTTGGGCCGAAGGGCCTGTTTCCATACTAAGTAATCTAATCGAATCCGTTCTCATGGGAATATTTATCCGAAGAGGTCTGGAGATCAGCAACTTCCCCTACGGGTTTACCCAGGTCCAGATTGGGATTGCACCACAAGTCTTCGCTCCTTTATGAGGTGGGAGGATGGAGTGAGAAAAAGACTTTGGAACACTCTCGGTAAAAGATTGAAACACATCCGACTGTGCTGCAGACCTCGACAGTTTGAGCATGTGCGATCTTGATTTTGGTGCATGCGATGGGAGTGGGATCAGGAGTGGCCAGGAAAAGAAATAATTTATCTGGAGCTTCTCTATGTTCTGAAAAGGGACAAACAGCTAAAACCTTCTGTGGAACTGATCAATGAGCGTTGGTAACACATTAGTTTATTTCACCATCTCACATCATAGTTAAGGAAAATCAGATTTTGAAGAATGTGTGGTAGTATGGTAGTGAAACGGGGGTCTGGTGAACCTAGCTGCTCACTGTAGTAATCATAAAGCTGAAGAGACACCAAGTTTCTCTGATTTAACAAGAATACAAGACAGTTATTGATGAGAACATTTCACCAGATTGGACCTGGGGTATAGCAGGCTAGCAGAAAGTGAGGGCTGCAGATCAGAGCTGAAAACGTGTTGCTGGAAAAGCGCAGCAAGTCAGGCAGCATCCAAGGAGCAGGAGAATCTCCTGCTCCTTGGATGCTGCCTGACTTGCTGCGCTTTTCCAGCAACACATTTTCAGTATAGAAGGCTAGCCCAGTCCTTGCAAATCTAACGCCTAAAAGAATGATTCACATTCATTCCTAATGCAGTGGAGAAAAAGAAACAGGGATCCAATAATCCTTAATCCAGAGGCACAGTTGTACAGGACATTGGTGAGGCCTCTTCTTGGGTATGGTGTCCAGTTCTGGGCACCCTGTTACAGGGAGGATATTATTAAGCTGGAGAGGGTTCAGAAGAGATTTACCTGGATGTTGCCAGGAATGCAGGGTTTGAGTTATGGGGAAAGGCTGGAACCTTTTTTTCACTGGAGCATAGGTGGTGACCTTATAGAGGTTTATAAATCATGAGGGGTATAGATAAGGTGAATGGCAAGTGTCTTTTCCCTAGAGTGGGAGTGTTCAAAATTAGGGGGCAGATTTTTTAAGGTGAGAGGAGAAAGAGTTTAAAAGTAAAGACACAGGGGCAATGTGGTTTGTGTGTGGAATGTGCTCCCAGAATAAGTGGTGGATGTGGGTACAGTTACATCAAAAAGATACTTAGTCATGGATAAGAAATATTCGGAAGGATATGGGCCAAGTGCAGGCAGGTGAGACTACTTTAGTTTGGTCCAGTCTAGTTTAATTATGGTTGGCATGGACTGGTTTTCCGAAGGGTCTGTTGCCATGCTGTAATACTCTATAAATAGAAGAGCACAGCTTCTGGGAACAAAATCAATCAGCAAACTTCAGTAACGTTACAGTTTACGTGTTTCTTGTATTCACTGTCTATTTACCTACATCTTATTCTACGCAGAGTTTCAGTCAGACTTTAAATTGGCATTTGCACGATAAACAATTGAGCTTGACCATTTCCCTGCTTGGCGAGGAGGGTTTGCAGATCTTCCTGAAGCCAAGGGGCTGACTATTTGCAAACTCAACAGGCTGGTACTCACTGCAGCGAAAATGGAGCGTTGAGCAGTGATCAGATCAGAGCAGTCCAAGTGATTTAGGGATGACACAGTGTAGGCCCAGAGAAAACACTAATACAAGAATCTACAAGACTTTAATATTAGGACTTATACACTTAATGGTAAGGTCCTGGGGAGTGTTGCTGAACAAAGAGACCTTGGAGTGCAGTTTCATAGCTCCTTGAAAGTGGAGTTGCAGGTAGATAGGATAGTGAAGGCGGCGTTTGGTATGCTTTCCTTTATTGGTCAGAGTATTGAGTACAGGTGTTGGGAGGTCATGCTGTGGCTGTGGTTAGGCCACTGTTGGAATACTGCGTGGCATTCTGGTCTCTGCCCTAGCGGAAGGATGTTGTGAAATTTGAAAGGGTTCAGAAAAGATTTACAAGGATGTTGCCAGGGTTGGAGGGTTTGAGGTGTAGGGAGAGGCTGAATAGGCTGGGGCTGTTTTCCCTGGAGCGTCGGAGGCTGAGGGGTGATGTTATAGAGGTTTATAAAATCATGAGGAGCATGGATAGAGTAAATAATATTTTCCCTGGGGTGGGCAAGTCCAGAACTAGAGGGCATAGGTTTAGGGTGAGAGGGGAAAGATATAAAAGAGTCCTAAGGGGCAACCTTTTCATGCAGAGGATGGTACGTGTATGGAAGGAGTTAACAGGGAAAGTGGTGGAGACTGATACAATTACAACATTTAAGAGAATCTGGATGGGTATATGACTAGGAAAGGTTTAGAGGGATGTGGGCCAAGTGCTGGCAGATGGGATTAGATTAATTTAGGATATCTGTTTGGCGTGGATGCGTTGGACCGAAGACTCTCTTTACATGATGTATATTACTCTGACTCTAATTACAGCAAAATGGGTGGCACGTGGCTCAGTGATCAGCACTGCTGCCTCACAGCGCCAGGGACCCAGATTTGGGTTACTCAGGTAAAAACAATGACTGCAGATGCTGGAAACCAAATTCTGGATTAGTGGTGCTGGAAGAGCACAGCAGTTCAGGCAGCATCCAACGAGCAGCGAAATCGACGTTTCGGGCAAAAGCCCTTCGTAAGGAATAAAGGCAGTGAGCCTGAAGCGAGGAGGGTGGGGGTGGGGAGAAAGTAGCATAGAGTACAATGGGTGAGTGGGGGAGGAGATGAAGGTGATAGGTCAGGGAGGGGAGGGTGGAGTGGATAGGTGGAAAAGAAGATAGGCAGGTAGGACAAGTCCGGACAAGTCAAGGGGGGCAGTGCTGAGCTGGAAGTTTGAAACTAGGATGAGGTGGGGGAAGGGGAAATGAGGAAGCTGTTGAAGTCCACATTGATGCCGTGGGGTTGAAGTGTTCCGAGGCGGAAGATGAGGCGTTCTTCCTCCAGGCGTCTGGTGGTGAGGGAGCGGCGGTGAAGGAGGCCCAGGACCTCCATGTCCTCGGCAGAGTGGGAGGGGGAGTTGAAATGTTGGGCTACGGGGCGGTGTGGTTGATTGGTGCGGGTGTCCCAGAGATGTTCCCTAAAGCGCTCTGCTAGGAGGCGCCCAGTCTCCCCAATGTAGAGGAGACCGCATCGGGAGCAACGGATACAATAAATGATACTAGTGGATGTGCAAGTAAAACTTTGATGGATGTGGAAGGCTCCTTTACGGCCTTGGATAGAGGTGAGGGAGGAGGTGTGGGCACAGGTTTTACAGTTCCTGCGGTGGCAGGGGAAGGTGCCAGAATGGGAGGGTGGGTCGTAGGGGGGTGTGGACCTGACCAGGTAGTCACGGAGGGAACGGTCTTTGCGGAAGGTGGAAAGGGGTGGGGAGGGAAATATATCCCTAGTGGTGGGGTCTTTTTGGAGGTAGCGGAAATGTCGGCGGATGATTTGGTTTATGCGAAGGTTTGTAGAGTGGAAGGTGAGCACCAGGGGCGTTCTGTCCTTGTTACGGTTGGAGGGGTGGGGTCTGAGGGCGGAGGTGCGGGATGTGGACGAGATGCGTTGGAGGGCATCTTTAACACGTGGGAAGGGAAATTGCGGTCTCTAAAAGAAGGCGGCCATCTGGTGTGTTCTATGGTGGAACTGGCCCTCCTGGGAGCAGATACGGCGGAGGCGGAGGAAGTGGGAATACGGGATGGCATTTTTGCAAGAGGTAGGGTGGGAAGAGGTGTAATCCAGGTAGCTTTGGGAGTCAGTGGGTTTGTAAAAAATGTCAGTGTCAAGTCGGTCGTCACTAATGGAGATGGAGAGGTCTAGGAAGGGGAGGGAGGTGTCAGAGATTGTCCAGGTAAATTTAAGGTCAGGGTGGAATGTGTTGGTTGGGTGACTGTCTATGCGGAATTTGCTCACTTTCTCAGTGTCTGCATGTGTTTCCTTGGAGTACTCCAGTTTCCTCCCATAGTCCAAAGATGTGCAGGTTAGGTGGAGTTGAGGCCGAGATGAGATCAGATCGTATTAAATGGCGGGGCAGGCTCGAAGGCTGAATTATCCAATCTTGCTCCCAGTAGGAACAACGTCAATTGCAACGAACCCAATAAAGATCACCTGCCAACGTAGGCTCGAGCCGACAGGTGCCTCAGAAGGGAAAGATTAAACCAGCAGAGAGAGAAAAAAATTAACATCCATGACCAATGCTATGTGAGAACAGCCTGGGGGTTTCTCTTCTCTCCACTGCGGCCGTAAACCATGATTCTGCCAGAGCAGACTCCTTCTGCTGGCATATGGGTGTATTGTGCCTTCAAGTGGACAATGCGCACAGTGCAATCATCGATATAATGCAACTACTTACCAGAAAACTGTAGAAGAATTCATGAGCAAACAGGCCAAGCATGCAGACCACCACGTAGGTCACATGGTACAAAAACTCCACGTCCATGACCACTGCTTTATAACCACGGGTGAACGTTCCACGATTTCCAACAAAACTGACCAAGAACACTATCTTATTGCACAGCTAAAGAGAACAAGAAGTTGGACATTTTTTACTTGAAAAAAATTGATACAAAAGGTTTAACTCACATCTGCCCAGACAAGACCTGTCATGACCTGAATTGTACTGTCAGACATTTATCATAGTCGCACCAAGAGGCACGGTGGTTAGCACTGCTGTTCCACAGCAACAAGGACCTGGGTTCAATTCCAGCCTCGAGCAACCGTCTGTGTGGAGTTTGCACATTCTCCACGAGTCTGCCTGGGTTTCCTCCCACAGTCCAAAGATGTGCAAGTTAGGTGGATTGGCCATGGGAAATTCAGGGTTACAAGGTCAGGGGATAGGCCTGGGTGGGACGTTGTTCAGGGGGTTGGTGTGGACTCGATGGACTGAATGGCCTGCTTCCACACTGGAGGGATTCTACGATACAGTTGTAGTAATGCCTCACCTGAATCATACACTTGTTGGACCAGTAACAAAGCATTCCGAAATGTGCTTCGTTATAATCAAAACTACTTAAAGATGACCCCAGCGTACATTGCAAGGTGAAGCAAGGATGGATACTGCACTGTAGCAATGGGCTACAAGGGCACTTCCTAACTACAAGAAACTTTTACTAATCAGCATCTATGGAACCAGGAGTTGATCAAACATTCCAGATAATCAAGAAGTCCACATAATTAATGTGAAAACACACAATGAGTAATAGAAATATAGTGCAGAGGCTGTACACGTCAATGTTATGCTTTTCTAAAAAAAAAACAGCATAATGCACTTAAATAATAATGCAACTTTGCCTTAAATAAAACTTACCAGCAGAGAGCCTTCTCACTCGCACCCTCAACTGACTTTTGGAATACTACGTTCAATTCTGGTCTCCCTGCTATAGGAAGGATATCATGGGACTTGGAAGGGTTCAGAAAAGATATACAAGGATGTTGCCAGGATTGGAGGGTTTGAGCTGAATAGGCTGAATAGGCTCTGGAGCGTCAGAGGCTGAGGGGCGACTTATAGAGGTTTATAAAATCATGAGGGACACGGATAGTCAAGGTCTTTTCCTCAGGGGAGACCAAAACCAAAGGGCATAGGTTTAGGATGAGGGGGAAAGGTTTACAAGAGACCCAAGGGGAAACTTTTTCACGCAGAGGGGGGTGCACATGTGGAATGAACTAACAGAGGAAGTGGAGGAGGCTGGTACAATTACAATATTTAAAAGGCATCTGGATGGGTATATGAATAGGAAGGATTTAGAGGGACACAGGCCAAGTGCTGGCAAATAGAACTAGATTAATTTAGGATAAATAGTCAGCATGGACAAGTTGGGCTGAAGGGTCTGTTTCTGTGCTGTAAATCTGTATGCCTGCTCAGAAATCACAGTAGATCACGGTATTTGAGGAGAAGTTGACTTGAAGTTGAATCAACTGCTGATATTTCATGTAGCCATTTCGTTGAACAAATATATTTACATTAAAGCAAACAAATTAGAAACATTATAATGATTTGACAAAATAATACACTAAACTTTGCAGTATTTAAGAGACATCATTTTTGCCAGTTTATTGAGTGTGCCAGTACCTAAGGTGTCAGTTAAAACATAGCTTGCTGTGTTATCTTTACATGACCAAAAAAAAATGATATGATCCATGGAGCATCTTGAAAGAGGAGAATATCTAAATTTGTGAAATTAAAGAATTGAGGTAAGGTCCTGGGTCATGACAAACCCTAGGCCCTCCCTTACACAGAGGCGTAAGGTAGTCTGAGAAACACCTTGTACATCAGGCATGGGGGCAAGGTGCAAGTCAGGTGTCCATGCGCTACCACAGTCTGTATGGGCAACGAACACAGCATCTCGGCAACTTCCTACACCACCACTCAACTGAGCGAACTAACCCCTAAAGAGGTAAGTCCAGCTCGGAAATCCACTGTATTGGTATTGTAAAGTGGAAGGAAGCCAAAGGGCAATTTTCTGAGCAGCACGCTCAATTTCATTTTACACAGTGGAAACGTACGATGCCCAGAGAGTTCAACATTCACCACTTCAGGATTTTCAAGGACATCTGAGGAGACGAATTGCACATGTGGGGATTTAAAAGTCACCAGAACGTTGAAATCTATTTCAACCACAGCACTGCAGATGCCTTACAGTAGAACACATCCTGACCTCGGACTGAACAACACACTGGAATAAACACAAGACAGGAAGAGCTAGATTTCCTCCCATTGTAGTTAGCGATTACCTAATTTCCATTCATTCCTACCTTTGGGAATACTGGCATTCCCTGCACAGAAGCGGTGGGAAAGGAGATCGAAAAGGAATGGTGAAAGCTGTCAGTATCCTCCAATGGCTGGTGCTGAGGCAATTGGAAGGTGGAGAAGGGGTAAATCAGGAACCACGAGCACTCAAACTGTGACAGTGACCCCCAAATGGCTCACTAACAATGAAGATCAATTGTATTCACCCGGCCTGGCCTGTATGTGGTTTGAATCTCTCACTAATGGCCCTCTGAAACTGAAGAATGAAGAACGACACCCAGTGTCAGAGAGTCAGAGAGATGTACAGCATGGAAACAGACCCTTCGGTCCAACCCGTCCATGTCGACCAGATATCCCAACCCAATCTAGTCCCACCTGCCAGCACCTGGCCCATATCCATCCAAACCCTTCCTATTCATATACCCATCCAAATGCCTCTTAAATGTTGCAATTGTACCAGCCTCCTCCACATCCTCTGGCAGCTCATTCCATACACGCACCACCCTCTGTGAAAAGGTTGCCCCTTAGGTCTCTTTTACATCTTTCCCCTCTCACCCCAAACCTATGCCCTCTCGGTCTGGACTCCCCCACCCCAGGGAAAAGACTTTGTCTATTTATCCTAACCATGCCCCTCATAATTTTGTAAACCTCTATAAGGTCACCCCTCAGACGCTTCAGGGAAAACAGCCCTAGCCTATTCAACCTCTCCCTATAGCTCAAATCCTCCAACCCTGGCAACATCCTTGCAAATCTTTTCTGAACCCTTTCAAGTTTTACAACATCTTTCCGATAGGAAGGAGACCAGAATTACCCGCAATATTCCAACAGTAGCCTAACCAATGTCCTGTACAGCCGCAACATGACCTCTCAACTCCTGTATTCAACACTCTGACCAATAAAGGAAAGCATATCAAATGTCTTCCTCACTATCCTATCTACCTGCGACTCCACTTTCAAAGAGCTATGAACCTGCACTCCAAGGTCTCTTTGTTCAGCAACACTCCCTAGGACCATGCCATTAAGTGTATTAGTCCTGATAAGATTTGCTTTCCCAAAATGCAGCACCTCGCATTTATCTGAATTAAACTCCAGCTGCCACTTCTCAGCCCATTGGCCCATCTGGTCCAGATCCTGTTGTAATCTGAGGTAACCCTCTTCGCTGTCCACTGCGCCTCCAATTTTGATGTCATCTGCAAACTTACTAACTGTACCTCTTATGCTCACATCCAAATCATTTATATGAATGATGAAAAGTATGCATCTGGCTCACACAGGGGGCTATTTAAATAGGTCGGCCAGGTTTCTCGGCCAGTGGAAGGGAACACAATCACAACTCTGCAGTACAAAATGAGCAAAGCAAGCACTGGACAAGGATCACCAGCTTGTGTCGGGCATCTAACTGGGACATTTGCAGGCACCTATGCCGTTGGGGTCCACAGAAACCATAGGAGATGGAATCAATGCCCAATCCATTTGATGGATATTGGGGATGGGTGCTCATGTCATGTTTTAGATAGGGGGTGGGTTGGGGTGGGGATTGCTCTAATGCTGTACCCAGTCAGGAGTCCTCAATGTTGATTCTGGATCCCATGAAGTCTCAAGGCTTCAGGTTAAACAAGGGCAAGGAAACCCCCTGCTGATTACCATGTACCGTCCTCCTTCAGCTGATGTGGCTTTCCTCCATGTCAAACAACATTTGCAGGAAACACAGTGTGGTAAGGGTGAAAAATGTACTCTGGGTGGGGGATTTCAATGCCCACCAGCAAGAGTGGCTTGGCAGCAGCATCACTGATCAATTCCTAAAGGACATCACTGCTGGACTGGGTGTGCACCAGGTGGTGAAGGAATCAGCAAGATGGTAGAACACATGTGACCTCATCCTTAGACAGATGCATCTGTCCATGACAGTATCGGTAAGAGTTACCACCGCACATCCTTATGCAGCCAATGTCCCACCCTCATATTGAGAATACCTTCCATTGTGTTGTGTGGCATGCTATATGGGACAGACTTTGAACAGATCCAGCACCTCAAAACTGGCCATCCAGGGGGCGCTGTGGGCCATCAACAGCAGCAGAACTGTACTCCAGCCCAATCTGTAACCTCATGGCCCGGCATATCCCCCACTCAATCATTACCATCAAGCCAGGGGGTCAACCCTGGTTCAATGGAGAGGGCAGGAGGGCATGCCAGGAGCAGTACCAGACCTACCCAAAAATGAATTGAATTGAATTTATTGTCACAGGTACCGAGGTGCATTGTCTTGCGAGGTATACAGACAGATCAGAGTTAAGTAGCATAGATAAGTAAATGATTAGGTAAACAGCAGTAAAAACCAAAACACAGATATCGGGGAGAATGCAAAGAGTTTGAGAGTCCATTCAGTATTCTAACAACAGTAGGGTAGAAACTGTTACGAAACCGTCTGGTGCGTGTGTTCAGGCTTCTGTACCTTCTCCCCGATGGTAGAGGTTGTAGAAAAACATTACCAGGGTGGGACGGATCTTCGAGAATGCTGGCGGCCTTTCCTTGACAGCGGGGCTTGGTAGATGGATTCTATAGATGGGAGGTTGGCCTTTGTGATTGTCCAGGCCGAGTTCACCACTCTCTGTAACCGTCTCCGATCTTGAATGGTACAGTTGCCATACCAGGTAGTGATGCAGCCAGACAGACAAATGAGACTACCACCTGAAGCAGCTACCAAACAGGGCTACTAACATGTCAAGAGTTGAAAATGTGTTGCTGGAAAAGCGCAGCAGGTCAGGCAGCATCCAAGGAGCAGGAGAATCGACATTTCGGGCATCAGCCCTTCCTCATTCCTGAAGAAGGGCTTATGCCCGAAACGTCGATTCTCCTGCTCCTTGGATGCTGCCTGACCTGCTGCGCTTTTCCAGCAACACATTTTCAACTCTGATCTCCAGCATCTGCAGTCCTCACTTTCTCCTACTTACATGTCAAGCAGCACAAGCAGCAAGTGATAGACCGAGCTAAGCAATCCCATGACCAATGGACCAGATCTCTAGTCTTCCTGCATTCTGTCATGAATGGAGGTGGACAATTAAACAACTCATTGAAGGAGGAGTCTCCACAAACATCCCCATCCTCAGTGACGGGAGAGCCTAGCACATCAGTGTAAAAGCTTTTGCAGCAAACTTCAGCCAGAAGTGACGAGTGGATGATTCATTTCGGCCTCCTCCAGTGGTCCCCAGCAAGACAGATACCAGAATTCGATTTACCCCACGTGATATCAAGAAACAGTTGAAGATACTGGGCATTGCAAAAACTATGGGCCCTGACAATATTCCAGCATTAGTACTGAAAACTTGTGTTCCAGAATTTGCTGCTCCTCTAGCTAAGCCCTTCCAGTTACAACACCTGCAAATGGGACTAGATTAACTTAGGATATCTGGTCGGCATGGATGCGCTGAACAGAAGGGTCTGTTTCCATGCTGTACATGTCTAGGACTCTACGGCATCTATCCAACAATGTAGGAAATTGCCCAGGTATGTCCTGTACATAAAAAAGCAGGACAAATCTAACCCAGCCAATTATCACACCATCAGTCTGCTCTCAATCATCAATAAAACGATGGAAGGTGCCATCAACAATGCTATTAAGCAGCACCTGCTCAGTGACGCCCAGTTTGGGTTCTGCCAGGGCCACTCAGCTCCTGACCTCATTACAGCTTTGGTTCAAACACGTACACAGAGCTGAATTCCAGAGGTGAGGTGAGAATGACAGCCCTTGACATCAAAGCTGCATTTAACTAAGTGTGGCATCAAGGAGTCCTAGCAAAACTGCAATCAATGGGTATCAGGGGGAAAACTCTCCACTGGTTGGAGTCATATGTGGCAGAGAGGAAGATGGTTGTGGTTGTTGGAGGTCAGTCATCTCAGCCCCAGGTCATCTCTGCAGGAGTTCCTCGGGGTAGTGTCCGAGCCCAATCATCTTCAGCTGCTTAATCAAAGACCTTCCCTCCATTATAAGATCAGAAGTGGGGATGTTCACTCATGTTCGCACAATGTTCAGCACCATTTGCAACTCCTCAGATACTGAAGCAGTCCATGTTCAAATGCAACAAGATCTGGACAATATCCAGACTTGGGTTGACAAGTCGCAAACCCAAGTTGCAAGCAATATTCGCGCCACACAAATGCCGGGCCATGATCATCACCAACAAGAGACAATCTAGCCACTACCCCTTGATATTCAATGGCATTACCATCACTGAATCCCCCACTATCAACATTTGATCATTGACCAGAAACTCAGTTGGACTCACCACACAAACACGATGTCCACAAGAGCAGGCCAGAAGCTAGGAAAACTGCGTAAGTGATTAACTCACTTCCTGACCCTTCACCATCTACAAGGGAGAAAAAGGGGGGACTGCAGATGCTGGAGAGTCAGAGTCAAAAAGTGTGCTGCTGGAAAAGCACAGTATGTCAGGCAGCATCCGAGGAGCAGGAGAGTCAACGTTTCAGGCATAAGCCCTTCCTGAAGGGCTTCTCATGGAGAACGAGGGATGGGCAATAAATGGCCAGCCAGCAATGATCAAGTAAATAGATAAAGAGTACTTAATGTCTAATTTGAAATTGTATCACATGATGGTCTCTTGCAAACCTTCAGGCTTGACTGAAGTCCACATTACTGCTAGCTGTACAAACTTAACACTGGAATGATAACTGGCAACACACACACTTATAACACACAGGTTAGTGCATCCCAGGAGTAATGCTTTATAGCCTGAATGGGGGAATTTCTCTACTGATGTTAATTAACTCTTTCAGGCGCTAATCATCTTCTGCCACACCAGGGGGCATTAAAGGAACCGCTGCAGTCTCCCACACAAAAGGGCCTCTGGATGTGTGGTTTCATTTATTCATCAGAGCACTCCTCCTGGCTCCATGAAAACCTGTGGTCCTTCTTTCTGGAATCAGTCTCCTCACCCCGGACTCTAGCCCTTCTCAGCTGCCATACCTGCAGGATCAGATTGGCCCCGACTCTCCACCTCAGCACCTCTACCTTTTCCCAAACAGCCCGTCCCAGCGAGCAGCTACTTCGGTTATGCCAGGTTCAAATACAAAATCACAACTTCCTTTTTCTTTTTGAGGACTCCAGGCTGCAAAAGGGAGTATGGAACAAATGACTGCAGCGGACATTCTGAAGTGCTGGGCTTTCTACTGTTTTCCCTCTGTGACAGATACAGTAACGCAAGACGAAAATGGCCGAGGGGAACCGTAAGGTGATGCAGCTCGGAAGGGGGTGATGGAGCCCATCGTTCTTGCGCTCATCATTGAAAGAGCCATCAAATTCATTCCACTCCAAGTGGTACAAATTTTCCTCTCTCATGTCGATATATCTATCTCTTTTGAAGATTGTTATTGCATCTGCGAGATTATAGGATTGTGAGCTTTATTGGTAAGGGCACAGAATACAAGAGCAAGGAGGTTACGTATAAACCACAAGCTTGATCTCTAGAAGAACATGGAGTCCAATACAATTCTGAGTACTGCCCCTTGAGCAAGGATGTGAAGACATGAGGTGGGGAGGGTGGTGAAGCAAGATTCCCAATCATGTTCCAGGGATGAGGAATGTCAGCTCCATGGAAGGAATGAAGGAGTTGGGAGTGCTCTCCTTGGATAAGAGATGATCAAGGAGCAATCTGATCGGCGTGCTCAACATCATGAGGGGTCTGAACCGACAAGATGCAGAAAACAAGACAGTCCAGAAGAAGTAGTGGGCACAGATTTCAGGTGACTGGTAAATGAAGCAGTGGTGACTCCAGGAGAAATGTTTTCACATAGATCCAGAACACGCTGCCCAAGAATTATTTGGAGGCAGTTTCAATCAAGAGGATTACAATCCGAGAGGCAAGGGGTGTGTGTGTGTGTGTGTGTGTGTGTGTGTGTGTGTGTGTGTGTGTGTGTGTGAGAGAGAGAGAACCTGGTCAAGCAAGGAGCCAGTTCAGACGTGATGGGCAGACTGGCCTCCTCCTGTGCTGTTAAAACTTCTGCCGTTGGGCTGCCACTACACTTTTGGATAGCATGGTCCAGATCTGAACAACACAGCAGATTAAAAAAAATATCCTCCATCTACTTCTTTTGATAATTACTTTCAGTCTGTGCCTTTTTAAAAAAAAGTCACAGGATGTGAGCATTGCCAGCATTTATTGTCCATCTCTAGTTGCCCTTGAGAAGGTGGTGGTGAGCTACTTTCTTGAACCTCTGCGGCCTAAGGGCAGCACGGTGGCACAGTGGTTAGCACTGCTGCCTCACAGCGCCAGGTACCTGGGTTCAATTCTCACCTCAGGCGACTGTCTGTGTGGAGTTTGCACATTCTCCCCTCCGGGAGCTCCGGTTTCCTCCCACAATCCAAAGACGTGCAGGTCAGGTGAACTGGCCATGCTAAATTGCCCGTAGTGTTAGGTGCATTAGTCAGGGGTAAACGTAGAGGAATAGCTCTGGGTGGGTTCCTCTTCGGAGGGTCGGTGTGGACTTGTTGGGCTGAAGGGCCTGTTTCCATACTGTAGGGAATCTAATCTAATCTAATCGATTTGTGTTGGTTGGCCCACTTCGTCATTAGGAAGGGAGTTCGAGGAAGGAAGGATTCCTTGCCTCTGACGTGCTCTTGTAGCCAGAGTATTGATATGGTTCTTCCAACAGGGCTTCTAGTGAATGGTAACCCACCCAGTCACCCCCAGGATTGCCACCTCACCTTCAGCAGTGTAAACGTTACCTTTATTTACACTAGAAGTAATCCAAACGCCTCAACAAAACTTCTTGCCTTTGTACAAGGGTGGTGCTGCTGGTGCCATTTGATACCATCTCCCCAGGCTCCAGCCCAAAGGCTCAGGGGCCTCAGTGACCTTGGAAATTAAAACTCTCAGCCGTACATTTCAGTCAAGTGCTTTCAAAGGTGGCCCCAGATTTCAAATGAGGTTCCTCCTTTTCCGGCTCCCGCCCAACCAAAACCAAAGACTGAAGAGAACTGGGTGTACCACAGGTAATGAAAGCAGTTACATGTAACATACCCTGCACATTGAAAGGTCAGTGTCCGAGTTTAACATCGTGAGGCTTTAAAATAAACCAATCTGTGTTATTAATAACTCCCAGATTGCTGAACTATGAGCGCATCAGTGAACATATAAAAAGAACCAATAACTTCCATCTAAATTACACTTATCATTTTGGGAGGGAGTTTTCAGCAAGTTACTTGCTCTATTTTACTGTACAGCAGCCCATTGCTGATGTTTTTCAAACATCTACCTGAATACCAGACTCTCGGTTTTTTATACACGTCTTTGATGTTTGAAATCCAAACTATTAGATCAGCATTCCGACTCCAATAATTAAACACAATTGACATTCAGTATAATTGTTGCAATGTCCCAAATCCAGTTTGCTACTTAATGTCACTTTCTCAGTTCCATCTAGTTGTGAATTCGAACTAAAACGTTTCTCTCTCTCAGCTGTAGAAATTGAAGTGGACAACAGCACCCCTTCATGGGTCAACTACATTCCATTTGCCCTCATTTTCGAAGCTAAAATGTTAGGAAATTAATTCAGTCCGTACACATTGGCCTCAGACTTTGACTGGATCCTGGAGAATTAGTCCAAATGCCTGGATTACTAGGCCAGTGACGATTACATTATGCCTGTATTCAATAACCCGACCTGACAGCAAGACAATTAAATGTAATGAAGTCCTCTTTATCATAAATTCCTATGCTCAGAATTATGGACTCGATGGGCCGAATGGCCTTACTTCCACTCCTATGTCTTATGGTCTAAATACACACATCGCGAGGTAATAACACTTTCGCACCAATAGGGGGAAGAGGTTGGAGCACCTCAGATTTTCATTGACCTGCACCTCAACTATAATTAAAGAAATCGCAAAACTGCTCTCTTTCTGAAATTAGTTTTCACAAGATAGCAATAAATAAGGACAGTAAAATGTGGGTTGAATCATGTTGGCATGCCCTGATCTGGGCTGTCATCATCTCGACCCAGTTCACCCAAAGACTACAGTAGGCTCTGACTCCTTCTGCCTCTGGAGTTTCACATATCAAGGCACACGGTACAAATGTCCTGCAGTATTCGAATGCATTAGTGGTCCAGACCCAGAGCACAATGTGGTATCTCTATAAATTTGGGGGCACACATCAGGAAATTAATGGGCAGGAAGTGAAACAGCTGATCAAATGCAATTTCCTGTGTTCTGCCATTTCCGATATGTGCTTGAGTTGTACAAGACTGCTCATTGGGACCATCAATTCGGTAAATGAGTATAATTCTACGTCAGTACACTGATTGCACTTCAGAAATTCTTCATTGCTGTAAGGCACTTTAGCATGTCCAATCATCATGAAAATTCCTATATAAGCCCAAGGCTTCCTTTTCATTTATTACCTTCCTTAGCAATGAAACTACACTCTGATAAATACTGTCATCAGTCTCTGTTAATTTTCTCAGGAATACGTGATGCTACTTACATTGAGAGCACCCAAGAGTATGAGCGTGGGGCCGAGACCAATCGTGTATATGGACCGGAACATTACAGATACAATAAACAGTCTTATTCCATGAGGTTTCGGCAGAAATATAAGTAAAACAGTGCAAACAATCACCACTATCCAGAGCAGCAATGAAAACAGTGGAGAGATGGTACCTGCAAAGAGCATAAAAACTGTCAGTGAATGAATGTTAATAAATACAACAACATTAACATAACTCTAGTGGAACTCTGACAATACATCCTTAATGATCATCTTCCCCACTTCACTGGATGCAGCAACTGGAATCATCTCTAATAAAGGGCCAGATTGCTGTCAAGTTCACAATGTGGCTAAAATAGTACAATAACTTTAGACAAGGGGCAGACAAGTGATTAGACCCATAACAGAGTCATACAGCATGGAAACAGACCCTTTGGTCAAACCAGTCCACGCCAATCAACTAGCCCCACTTATAGAGTCATAGATAGACTACATGGAAACAGACCTGTAGGTCCAACTCACCCACGCTGACCAGATCCCGAATTTAATCTAGTCCCATTTCCCAGCACTTGGCCCATATCCTTTTAACCCCTTCCTATTCATATCCCCATCCAGATGCCTTTTAAATGCTGTAATTGTACCAGCCTCCACCACTTCCTCTGGCAGCTCATTCCACACACCACACCACCATCTGTGAGAAAAAGTTGCCCCATTAGGTCCCTTTTATATCTCTCCTCTCTCACCCTAAACCTATGCCCTTTAGTTCTGGACCCCCCCGCACCCAGGGGAAAGACCTGTCTATTTATCATATTGGCCCTTATCCCTCCAAACCTTTCCCATTCATGTACCTATCCAAATGCCTTTTAAATGTTGTAACTGTACCCACATCTACCATGACCTCCAGAAATTCATTCCACATACAAATCACCTCTGTGTTGAAAGCGTTGCCTCTCATGCCCCTTTTACATCTTACTCATCTCACCCTAAAACTATGCCTCCTCGTTCGGAACTTCCCTACCCTAGGGAAAAAATCTTTGCTATTCACCTTATCTATGCCCTTCATGATTTTACTAACCTCTGCAAGGTCATCCCTCCACCTGCTACGCTTACTGTGAATGATGTCACCCTAAAGGTCACGAATTATATTTCAGTAATTGATGTGGTCACCATTTGGTGACTGTTTTTATTTGTACTTAACTCAAATTTCACCGTCTGGTGGGAATTGAACCCATATCCCAGAGAATTAGCCTGGGTCTCAGAATTATTAGCCCAGAGACATGAGCACGTCACCATCTCCTCTAAGAATACAACCTGCAAACCATGGTCCACACTCGCTCTTCCCAGGTCAACCGAGGAAGTGGGCAATCGCAGTGCACTAACCAAAGCAATCCATTTTGAAATGTACTTTCCAACTTACCCTCATCGCCATCATCCCCAAAGGGATAGAAAAGTGCGACGGCTAGGTTGATAAATACTGCAAAATTGAATGAAATGGTCCCCCACAGTGATATGTTCTTCGAGAACCAGAACAAGCCCGGATTATCTGAAGAAAGAAAGAAGGTAGTGAGGAGTCCTTTCCAATAGAAATTCTTCTTCCGGGACAGAGGTGAAGCTACACAATTGTTAGGGAATTTTCAGCACAGAAAAAGGCCATTCAGCCCATCTGGGGTACATTGCTATATATTGTCCATATGAACCTCCTCCCACCATATTTCGTCAGCCCCTATTGGCATGTCTTTCTATTTCTTTCTGCCTCATATAAATACTCGCTGCTCTGACACAGTAACTGCATATGGTAGATACTCCCCCATTCTGGTCTCTGAGGACCGTTTCTTGTGAATTATTTTCCAGTGCTTATCAAAGGCCATAATGGAAATTTCTTAAAACATTAGCTCGGTTTCTAACTCTACAGACATTGCTAGATCTGGTGTACTGTTTTCACTATTCTCCATTTTTATTTCACATCTATGACCACAAATTGTAGACTCCAGAACAACTGGAAATATTATATCCAGGTCTGTCTGAACAAATGCCTTTCCAAATTGAAGCATACCTATTGGGTCAGCATTTCTTCTCCAGAGGGAGTGTGCTTTTTGTAAAAAAAAATGTTTATGCTTTATGCACACACAATATACAGGTAAATACTGGATTGTCCTGAAGATAGGCATATTTGGGGAGGATTAAAGGACAGGGTGGGATAACGGGTTGCTGGGGAGGTAAGGCAGGAGAAAAGGCAGAATTATTGCTGCCACATTTTTACAAAAGTGGCATTATTTGTTACATCATCACTGCAACCCCACAACGGCTGAACTGCCCTAATATAAGGCTAGTAATCCTGAGAGAATTATTCATTCAGGAACTGAGCGGTAATATTGCTGCACAGAAGGCAGGCCGTCGAACTCATCAGGACAAATGCAAACATTTCAAATAATCAGAGTTGAAAAATGTGATGCTGGAAAAACACAGCAGGCCAGGCAGCATCCGAGGAGCAGGAGAATCGACGTTTCGGGCATAAGCCCTTCTTCAGGAATTCCTGAAGAAGGGCTTATGCCCGAAACGTCGATTCTCCTGCTCCTCGGATGCTGCCTGGCCTGCTGTGTTTTTCCAGCATCACATTTTTCAACTCTGGTCTCCAGCATCTGCAGTCCTCACTTTCTCCCATTTCAAATAATCACAAGAGTCCACATTGTTAGCACTCTTCCAAACAGGGTTCTAACCACTTGCCCATCTTCCATGTTTGGCACAGAATAGGCCACATCAAAGCTGACCCTGATCAGATCCTCGTCTGCTGTTTTTTTTGGTGTAAACTCACAAACAGGCCTCCTTCAGGCCTACAGCATGCCTAATCTACCTTGGAAAGGCAAAGTGTCAAACAAATCGCAAAGCAAACCTCAGCTCTTAGAAAATGCAAAAAACAAAAAGTCTGACAAAGAAATGAATAAAACTTGATGTGAAGGAGGATAGATGTGAAGTAATTTCTCGTCTAAAGCAGGAAATAATTTCTCCTTACTCGGTCACATTGACACACAAGGTGTGTTATGTCTCAAGATGGTATACAGTGTACTTTTAAGAGACATGCACATCACTATGTCAGAGCATGTGACCAGGGGATAGAAAGGTTTGAGTTCCCATCCTTATTCGAGCCATTTGAAGCATGACTTGCTGATGCAAGTGTGCTAATGTTTTAACTGATCAACTGATGTTACCTAGTATGGTGACGAAACATCTGAACATGAACCTTCCAGTTCAACGAGCAAACCTACATCCAGAACCTCAACCTGAGCTACAAATCTCCTCAAAACTCGCAAACCATGGAAAATTCTTACTTCATACATTAGCTGCAGTATATATCAGGAACTGTAATAAACACTTTCAGTACCATGTTACCCATATCCCCCTAGTTCTTATTATAGGAGTTAACATAAGCATTGCCAAAATCAGGTGCAAATACCACAAGTCACAAGGGCTAATTAATAATTCTTTAAACAAGCCCGAGCCCGATTACTTACTTTTAATCTTCTTCTGCCAAATCATTTCATTGTAAAGGTCCTCAGTCTGTTGGAAGAAATCATTGACTTTGCTGCCCTGTTCATCTCGCTCTGTGGTGTTAAACACCTTATACTTGGACTCGTGTGTGAGATATTCACAGATACTGGGCACAGGGAAGACTATTTTCTCCATGGTTCGGTCATGCCGCACGATCTGAGGACGGAAGGCAGAATCGGGTCAAGACTATTGCTCACGCTCTTCTCCGGTATAAATTGGTGCAAAGTAGCCACTGAATTCACCGAGTGTGCAGCAACAGCACGGGCTTAAAACAACAGCAGGCAACTCACCCCTTGGCCTGTGCAACATATCTGACCTTGCACTGGCGCAGCAACGTTGAGGTGACTCGCAAGTAGATTAATTCAAAGTGAGAGTATAACCAGCTTTTGGGGAGGGATGGGTGAAGGTGAGGGAGGGTTGGAAGGGGATCCCCACCACGTTGTGTTTTATTTGGGGGAGGCGCTGGCCTTGTGGTAGTATCACTGGATTCTTCACCTACAGAACCAGATAATGTTCCGGGGACCCAGTCTGAATCCTGCTACGGCAGATGGTGAAATTTGAATTCTATCAAAATTTGGAATCAATCGTCTAATGACGGCCATGAATCCATTAGCAATTGTCAGAAAAAACCCATCTGTTTCATTAGTGTCCTTTAAGGAAGGAAACGGCCATCTTTACCTGGTCTGGTCTAGATGTCACTCCAGATCCACAGTAACGTACTTGACTCTAAACTGCCCTCTGGGCATAAAATGCTGCCTCACCAGCAACGCCCTCATCCCGTGAATTAAAAAAGAACATAGAACATTACAGCGCAGTCCAGCCCCCGGCCCTCAGTGTTGCACCGCTCTGTGAAACCAATCTAAACCCCATCTAACCTACACTATTCCATTATCATCCATATTTTTATCCAATGACCATTTAACTGCCCTTAAAGTTGGAGAGTCTACCACAGTCGCAAACAGTGCATTCCACTCCCCTACTACTGAGTAAAGAAGCTACCTCTGACATCTGTCCTATATCTATCACCCCCTCAATTTAAAGTTGTGTCCCCTCATGCTAGCCATCACCAGCCGAGGAAAAAGGCTCTCCCTGACCACCCTATCTAACCCTCTGATTATCTGATATGTCTCAATCAAGTCACCTCTCAACCTTCTTCTCTCTAACAAAAACAGCCTCAAGTCCCTCAACTTTCCTTCTAAGACCTTCCCTCCATACCAGGCAACATCAGAGTAAACCTCCTCTGCACCCTTTCCAAAATTTCCACATCCTTCCGATAATGCAGTGACCAAAACTGTACGCAATACTCCAAGTGAGGCCGCACCAGAGTTTTGAAAAGCTGCAGCATGACCTTATGGTTCTGAAATGCAATCCCTCCACTAATAAAAGCTAACACACCATATGCCTTCTTAACTTATCAACCTGGATGGCAACTTTGAAGGATCTATGTACCTTGACACAGATCTCTCTGCCCACCTACACTACCAAGAATCTTACCATTAGCCTAGTATTCTGCATTCCTGTTAATCCTTTCAAAGTGAATCACCTCACACTTTTCTGCATTAAACACCATTTGCCACCTCTCAGCCCAGCTCTGCAGCTTATCTATGTCCCTGTGTAACCTACAACAACCTTCAGCACTATCCACAACTCCACTGACCTCAGTGTTGTCTGCTAATTTACTAACCCATCCTTTGACACCCTCATTCAGGTTGTTTATAAAAATAACAGCAGCTGTGGACCCAACACCAACCCTTGCGGTATACCATTAGTAACTGAACCCCACGATGAACATTTCCCATCAAACATCACTCTCTGTCTTCTTTCAGCTAGCCAATTTCTGATCCAAACCGCTAAATCACCCTCAATCCCATGCCTCCGTATTTTGTGCAATAGCCTATCATGGGGAATCTTAACAAATGTCTTACTGAAACCTAAATACACCACATCAATGGCTTTACTCTCATCCACCTGTTTGGTCACCTTCTCAAAAAACTCAATAAGGTCATGCCTCACAAACCTATCCTTCATAAATCGGTGTTGACTATCCCTAATCAACTTATTCCTATCGAGATGATTATAAATCCCATCTCTTATAACCTTTCCCAACACTTTATTCACAACTGAAGTAAGGGCTCCCTGGTCTATAATTACCAGGGTTGTCTCTACTCCCCTTCTTGAACAGGGGGATAACATTTACTATCCTCCAGTCTTCTGGCACTGTTCCTGTAGACAATGACGACATAAAGACCAAGGCCAAAGGCTCCTCCTTGGCTTCCCAGAGAATCCTAGGATAAATCCCATCCAGTCCAGGGGATTTATTTATTTTCACTTTCCGGAATTTCTAATGCCTCCTCCTTGTGAACCTCAATCCCATTTAGACTAGTAGCCTGTTTCTCAGTATTCTCCTCGACAACATTGTCTTTTCCAGTGTACATACTGGTGAGAATCATCCATTTAGTGCTTCCCCTATTTCCTCTGACTCCATGTACAACTTCCCACTACTGTCCTTGATTGGCCCTAATCTTACTCTAGTCATTCTTTTATCCCAGAGACACTTACAGAAATGTTGTAAGCATCTGTTGTGGTTCTGTTCACCGAGCTGGGAATTTGTGTTGCAGATGTTTCGTCCCCTGTCTAGGTGACATCCTCAGTGCTTGGGAGCCTCCTCTGAAGCGCTTCTGTGATCTTTCCTCCGGCATTTATAGTGGTTTGAATCTGCCGCTTCCGGTTGTCAGTTTGAGCTGTCCGCTGCAGTGGTCAGTATATTGGGTCCAGGTCGATGTGCTTATTCATTGAATCAGTGGATAAGTGCCATGGCATGTTGTAAACATTTCCAGCCATGGTTAATCTGTTAGATTCAGGTCATCGAGAGTAGGCAGCTATTCACATTCAGCTCAAAGCAATTTGGGAACAAAAAGCTCATCGTAGTAAAAGTGACTATGAAGTAGTTAGATTGTCCTAAGCTGCTTTCCTTACCTTCCTGGTCTGAACTCTAGCCTGTATCAGTGAGCTGGGCTTATAAATAGCCTTGAAATTTCCCGAGTATGTCACACCACTCAGAGCAGCGAGAGGTGAGCAATAAGTACTGGTCTTGCTAGTGACATCCGCATCCCAAGAGTGAATTTTAAAAGGATGTATATGCCACCCTCAATCATTTGCTTTGGTTTGACATTTGCTTATGGCTCATTGTTACCCCATTCTTTAGCACATTAGTTGCAGAAAGTCCTGCCATTTCTAGCGTTAATTTGGATGTAGTCAAATTAGGAGGTTTCCTTTTAATAGAACATAGCCAAGACTTAGAGCACCTTGTACACACTGATAGTTACTGGGCTGAATAACTGACTGATGGGGGGAGTTTAAAATTGGTCACTTTGTGAGGAAGATGCTTTGTTCCACTGACTGATTTCTTGAGTGAGTAAATTGCACATCAATTTCAATACATGGTGAATGATTCGATCTGCTGTTACTTGGAGTCTCACCGGACTAAGTCTACTAGGGACAGACTGCTGGTCTTTGTTTATTTCATGTCCAGGAACAAAATGAGACTCTCCAAGTGTGAACATTTTAAGTGTGGCAGATGGAAAATTTGTACACCTTTAAAATGTTTGATGACATTAGCAACTTAGTTAACTGTTGAAATCAGGGGTTTAAGAACAAGCTTCTGAGAAGTCTTATGCCCTCAGTGGGGCTGCCAACTGTATCTACCACATTTCCCACACTTGTGTTCTCATCCCTTGCCCTCCTTTACTATTGGGTTCTCCATGTTTTCACCTTCCATGACACCAGTCTCCGTAATCATGGAATCATAGACTCACGCAGCACAGAAACAGACCCTTCAGTCCAACTCACCCATGCTGAGCAGACATCCCAACCTGACCCAGTCCCATTTTCCAGCATTTGGCCCATATCCCTCTAAACCTTTCCTATTCATATACCTGTCCAGATTCCTGAAGAAGGGCTTATGCCCTTCTCCTGTCGATTCTCCTGCTCCACTGTGCTTTTCAAGCAACACATTTTTAAGCTCAGATTCCTTTTCAATGTTGTTATTGTGCCAGCCTCAACCGCTTCCTCTGGCAGCTCGGTCCATACACGTACCAACCACTGCGTGAAAACATTACTCCTCAGGCCCTTTTTAAATCTTCCCCTTCTCACCCTAAATCTATGCCCTCTAGTTTTGGAGTCTTCCACTTTGGAAAAGTCCTTGGCTATTCACTCTATCCATGCCCCTCATGATTTTATAAGGTCACCCCTCTGCCTCCAAGGCTCCAGTGAAATAAGAATTAGATTAGAATTAGATTAGAATTAGATTACTTACAGTGTGGAAACAGGCCCTTCAGCCCAACAAGTCCACACCGCCCCGCCGAAGCACAACCCACCCATACCCCTACATCAACCCCTTACCTAACACTATGGGCAATTTAGCATGGCCAATTCACCTGACCTGCACATCTTTGGACTGTGGGAGTAAACCCACGCAGACACGGGGAGAATGTGCAAACTCCACACAGAGAGTCGCCTGAGGCGGGAATTGAACCCAGGTCTCTGGCGTTGTGAGGCAGCAGTGCTAACCACTGTGCCACCGTGCCGCCCAGCTAGTGACAAACTCATCCCAAGAGTGAATTTTAAAAGGATGTATATGTCACCCTCAATCATTTGCTTTGGTTTGACATTTGCTTATGGCTCATTGTCCTGTATAGCCGCAACCCGATGTCTGAAATCTGATGGTCAATGTTCTGACCAATGAAGGCATGTGTACCAAATGCTGCCTTCACCATCCTGTCTGCACTTTCAAGGAACTACACACTGCATCCCTGTGAATCATTTACTATGATTGCCATCTCCTTTAATTTGATATCACGACTAAATACACCTTGTGTTAGTGGACAGTGAAAAAGGTTATCTCAGAGTATAACAGGACCTTGATCAGATGGGCCAATGGGCCGAAGAGTGGCAGACGGAATGCAGAATCACTGAATCCCTATGGAAGTGAGGAAGCAGGCTATTTGGCCCTTCTTGCACACACCGACCCTCTGAACAGTAACCCACCCTATTCCTGTAACCCTGCATTTCCCGTGGCTAACCCACTTAGTCTGCATTAGGGACAATTTTTCCATGGCCAGTCCATCGAACCTGCACATCTTTGGACTGTGGGAGGAAACCCACGCAGACACAGGGAGAACGTGCAAACTTCACACAGGCAGTCACCCGTGGCTGGAATCGAACCTGGGTCCCTCACTCTGTGAGGGACCTCAGCACCAGCTGAGCCTCTGTATTTAGATAAAGCTCCTTGCCCCACTACTGCTCTCTTTAGCTTGGTCTTTCAATCTGCTCTGACGTCCACTCTATCGCAGACCTCCCTCCAGTCCTTCACCCACTTCGTCCTTGGTCACAGCTGATCATACTTTAAACCTCTCCCGTTCTGATCAAAGACTACAGAGCTGAAACATTAACTTGGTTTCACTCTCCATGGATGCTGCCAGACCTCTCTATGAAAAAAAATATTCGTTCTACAGGACGGTCTTATAGGGATGGTGCGTTAGTAAACCATAACAAAAGGTGAGTCAGCATTTCCTGTTCCCTTGCAGATTCATCCACATAAAGCTTCACCTCCCACAGCACTGTTAAGGACCAAACCACTTACGTTGAAGAATGTGGGTTGTCAAACTGTAGTAAGTGATGGTTATAGTTGGACACTTGTGTTATACTCAATACCTGGCTTTTCATATGGAAGCTGATTAAGTAAAGGTTATCAATGGTAATGAACTTACAGGAATCCAGGATGATCACAGTTCTGTATTTTGTTTTAAACATTCAAAATGCCCTCAGTCACTTCAGGGATATTGGTATATGGAGTACAATCCCTGTACCATATCGGTCTCCTTATTTTAGGAAGAATGCAAGCGTGTTGGAAACAGTTCAGACAAGATCCCTGCAATGGGAAGGTTGCCTAATGTAGAAAGATTGAACAGACTGGGCTTGTAGCTGCTGAAGTTTAGGAGAGTGAGAGGCAACTTGATTTAAATGTGTAAGATCCAAGGGGTCTTGACAGTGGCTCAGTGATTAGCACTGCTGCCTCACAGCACCAGGGACCTGGGTTCAATTCCAGCCTCAGGTGACGGACTGTGTGGAGGTTGCACATTGTCCCCGGGTCTGCGTGGGTTTCCTCCCACAGTACAAAGATGTGCAGGTTATGTGGATTGGCCATGCTAAATTGCCCGTAGTGTTCTGGGATGTGTAGGACAGGTGCATTAGTCAGGGGTAAATGTAGAGTAATAGAGTAGGGGAGTAGGTCTGGGTGGGTTACTCTTCGGAGGGTCGGTGTGGACTTGTTGGGCCAAATGGCCTGTTTCCAAACTGTAGGGATTCTATGATTCTAATAAATATGGAGAGTTATACAGCATGGAAACAGACCTTTTGGTCTAACCAGTCCATGCCAAACATAATCCCAAATCAAATTCGTTTCACCTGCCTGCTCCTGGCCCATATCCCATCCTACTCACATACTTATCTAAATGTCATTTAAACATTGTCACTGCATCTGCATCCACCACTTCCTCAGAAAGTTCATTCCACACACTGACCACCCTCTGTGTAAAACAAATTATGCCTCATGTCTTCTTTAAATCTCTCTCCTTTTATCATAAAAATATGCCCCCTAGTCTTGTAATCACCCATCCTAGGGAAAAGACACCTACCATTGACTCTATCTATATCCCTCAATTTTATAAACCTCTATAAAGTCACTCCTCAACCTTCTACTCTCCAGTGAAAACAGTCCCCAGCCTTTCTTTATAACTCAAACCTTCCATACCCAGCAACATCCTGGTAAATCTCTTCAGAATCCTCTCTAGCTTCATAATATCCTTCTTCAAACAGGGCAACCAGAACTCAACACAGTACTCCAGAAGAGGCCTCACCAATGTGTGATGTAACCTCAACATGACTTCCCAGCTCCTCTCCTTAAAGAATGAAGGCAAGTGTGCTAAACACTTTCTTAACCATCCTTCTACATATGACATAAACTTCAAAGAATTATGCACATGAACCCCTTGGTCTCTCTGTTCTACACTACTACCTAGGGCCCTAATAATAACTGCATAAGTCCTGATTGTCCGCTTGAGAGAGAATCTATACGTAGGGGTCACGGATCATGAATAAGGGCATCATCCAATTAAGATAGAAGCAACTTTTTTTCTTTTGAGAGAGGGTTGAGTATCTTTGGAAGTCTCTTCCTCCAAAAGTGACAAAAGCAGAGTCTTTGAATATTTTTAAAGCGAAGGTAGATAGGTTCTTGATAAATGGGGAGGGGATGGTGGTGAAAGGTTACAAGGCAGGAATGTGGAATCATCATATCAGCCACGATCGTATTGAATGACAAAACAGGTCCCATGGGTCAAATGGGCTACTTCTGCTCTTAATTCATGAGGTAGGGTAACAATAGGCTTGAGGGACAATTGAGCAGGATCATAATGAAGGGAGGCACACTTTGGAAATGAATTCCAGTGAGTCAAATCCAACAACTCAGTATTCAATGGTTCAGCAGGTGAAGAACTGAGCCCACAAAAGGTTAAATAAATCTGGAACTGAAATCCAATTTCAGTGACCATGATGCTACCGCCAATCGCAGTGAGAACACAGCTGGTTCATCAATGTTCTTTTTGGAAGGAAACTGCTGTCCTTATCCAGTCTGGTCCATACGTGACTCCAGTCCCATAGCAACATGGCTGACTCGCAACTGCCCTCTGAAACGCCTGGCAGTGCCAGGGCAATTAGGTCTCCAGAGGCCTTGCCAGCAACACCCACAGCCCATTGGGGGATAAAAAAATGGAGGAGAAATTCTGACAGGGCATTTCGAAATGGAGAAGCTCTCCTATCAATATATTACAAACATTCTTTCAATAAAACAAGCAGAAGATTTAAAAAAAAACAGCCCGACCATCGATCGCCCATAGCTCCCCCCAACTTTGGCTTGGCCCAAAGATTCTACTGCATCTATCAGCCTGGGTTTAAACATGTAGCAAGGTTGTGGACTCAAGTCCCACTCCACAGACCCAAATAACTACTTCTGATTAACATTTCACAGAATCCCTACTAGGGTCAGAGAGTCATAGAGATGTACAGCATGGAAATAGACTCTTCGGTCCAGTTTGTCCATGCCGACCAGATATCCCAACCCAATCTAGTCCCACCTGCCAGCGCCCGGCCCATATCCCTCCAAACCCTTCCTATTCATATACCCATCCAAATGCCTCTTAAATGTTGCAATTGTACCAGCCTCCACCACATCCTCTGGCAGCTCATTCCATACACGTACCATCCTCTGTGTGAAAAAGTTGTCCCGTAGGTCTCTTTTATATCTTTCCCCCCTCACCCTAAACCTATGCCCTCTAGTTCTGGACTCCCCAACCCCAGGGAAAAGACTTTGTCTGTTTATCCTATCCATGCCCCTCATAATTTTGTAAACCTCTATAAGGTCACCGACGCTCCAGGGAAAATAGCTGTGCAGGAAGCGGCCATTCGGCCTATCAAGTGTGCAACAACCCTCCAATCAGCATCCAACACAGACTCAGACCCACCCTACCATCCCCACGGCCTAGTTAACCGACACATCTTAGGACTGTGGGAGGAAACTGGAGCACTCAGCAGGAGAACGCGCAAACCTCTACACAGTCATCCAAGGCTGGAGTCAAACCTGGGTCCCTGGGGCTGTGAGGCAGCAGTGCTCATCATTGTCTCACTGTGCCACCTGACTTCAGCGCAGTACTGAAGGAGTGTAGCACTTTCAGAGGAGCTCTCTCTTGGATGACATTTCTACTGAAGGCCCTGTCAGGTTAACAAAGCCTGAACTGTAGGGTAGCTCTCCCTTGTTCCTGCCCAGTATTCATTTTCAACTTCACAACACTCACCACAATTATCTGGCCACTATCGCATCGCTGTGTGTGGGCAAGTTATGTTTCTGACAGTATGGCAGTAACTTGACATCAAAAGCGTTTCATTGGCTGGGAAATATTTTCAGATCATGAAAAAAATGCTGAACACTTGCAAATTGTTTCTCGGCAATTTTCGAGAACTCTTCCCATCTGAAGTTGGTATGTAGTTTACAGCCACTGTTATTATAATAATGAGCCTTTAATGGTGCTCTCACACTTTCAGTGTAACTGAGGGAGATGTTATAAACAACGACTGCTCAAAAGAGCAGTGAATTATCACAGTTGTTTCTTTGTCTTGTCAGTGTAAAGGCTTTCTTTCAAAAGCATTCGACAGTGAGATCAGAATGCTCTTTCTGAGCTATTGAGAGACTGGCTCAGAGTTAAAGGGAACTGTAATTTGTAAACAAGTGCCAGCCTCATTTCCAGATGCAGAGCTGTTGTAACTGGAATGTTATGTACTGTATCTTCAGTTTATGCAAATACTCAATGCCAGTCACCTGACACAGCAGATCATAGAATCTCTAATGTGGGGAAACAGGCCCTTTGGCCCAACAAGTCCATACTGGCCCTCCAAAGAGTAACCCACCAGACCCACTCCCCTACTCTATTACTCTATATTTACCTGTGACTAATGCACCTAACATACCCATCCCTGAGCACTATGGGCAATTTAACGTGGTCAATCCACCTAACCCGGACATCTTTGGATTGTGGGAGGAAACCCATGCAAACATGGGGAGAATGTGCAAACTCCACACAGACAGTCACCTGAGGCTGGAATTGAACTCTAGTCCCTGGTGCTGTGAGGCAGCAGTGCTAACCACTGAGTCACCGTGCTGTCATGTTTGAAGCTGACTGCAACAAGAAACTCAACATAGAGAAACATCGGCCCAGAGGAATTGCGAGAAGGCAATATTTAATGCTTTTCGTAAGCTCGAGTCTCAGAGGTTCACAAACCCTAAAGTGAATGGGATTTATTCTCTTTATCAGCAGGCACCGAGTGACTTTACCAGAGAGCTATTCCTCCAACAAAGCACTAAAGAAGTCAACAGCTTCTACTTGTAGTTAACTCTACTTCAGAACACAACATTACACACACAAGCGCACACACACACACACACACACACACAGGTTGAGGGCATTCAGCCCTCTGTTGTCTGTGTTTGCTCTTTGAAACTAGTTTTCCAACTAGCCCCAATTGCAATTTTCTCCTGCTCAAGTAAATGCCCCTTTCAAAAGTTATTGCTGAACTCGTTTCCATTAGCCACTCTGGCAGTACACTCCAACTCATCATCACTCACTGGGCAAAACAAAATCTAATTATGCACTGGCTCCTTTTCCGATTTGGTGACTGATATTGCTGCCAGTGAAATAGTTTCTCTGAATGCTCTCTGTCAAAAGCCCTACCTTGTGGTAAACGTACCAATGCTCCCCATGTTGCGGTCTGCTCTAAAGAGAAACGAACTCGTCACCTCACCAAACTCAGTCATCCCAGGTACTATTCAAACAAAATGCATGCACAAATGCTCCAATACTTGGCCATCCTTCTGAAAGTGGGATTTAGAAGGGGAATTCAAACTGCACAGTTTCAGAATTGCTTTAGCTCAAACCACTGGCCTCCCTGTTCCTGGGACTCCCGAATCCTCATACCAGAATGGATCACCTCTTGTTTCTCCGTGATAGATATGTCTATCGATTCCATCAACCTGTCTGAATGCTTTTGCAGTCAATGCAACCCGACATTTACAATATTGTCTTGTCGTCTGCAAGTTATAAAATTATTATCTGTACAATTCGAGACTCCTCAGATACTGAAACACCATAATCCAAATACAGCAAGACCTGGACAGTATCCAGGTTTGGGCAGACAAGTGGCAAGTAACATGCACGCCAAACAAAAGCCTGACAATGACCATCTCCAATTGGAGGGAATCCAACCACGGCCCTTTGCCATTCAATGGTGTTAACGTCACTGAGTCTCCCATTATCAACATCATAGGGGTTACCATTGACCAGAAACACAAATGGATATACATGCCAGGGCTACAGGAATCCTGCAGTGAGTGACTCCCCAAAACCTAGCCATCATCTACAAGGCATTAGTCAGGAGTGGGTTGGAATACTCCCCACTTGCCTGGATGGGTGCAGCTCCAACAACACTCAAGAAGCTTGACACCATCCAGGACAAATCAGTGTGTACTATCCACAAGATGCAATACATAATGTGTCCAAGACTCCTTAAACAGCACCCTCCAAACTCATGATCCCTACCACCAAGACAAACAAGGGCAGCAGATATTTGGGAACTACTGCACTCGAAAAAAATCCCCATTCCTTCAGTGTCACGGAGTTAAAATCCAGGAATTCCCTCCCCAAGGGCATTGTTGGTCAACCTACAGCTGATGGACTGAAGCAGTTCAAGAAGGCAGCTCACCCCCACCTTCTCAAGGGGCAACTTGGGACGGGCAGTAAATGCTGACCCAGCCAGCAAGACCTACATCCCATGAGTCAATTAAAAAAAGCCCAAAGTCCAGACTGGTTAGCAAGGTTAGATCCAATGGAATACAGGGAGAACTAGCCATTTGGATACAGAACTGGCTCAAAGCTAGAAGGCAGAGGGTGGTTTTTCAGACTGGAGGCCTGTAACCAGTGGAGTGCCACAAGGATCGGGGCTGGGTGCACTACTTTTCATCATTTATATGAATAATTTGGAGGTGAGCATAAGAGGTACAGTTAGTAAGTTTGCAGATGACACCAAAATTGGAGATGTAGTGGACAGCGAAGAGGGTTACCTCAGATTACAACAGGATCTTAACTAAGATGGGTCAGAGGGCTGAGAAGTGGCAGATGGAGTTTAATTCAGATAAATGAGAGGTGCTGCATTTTGGGAAAGCAAATCTGAGCAGGACTTATACACTTAATGGCAAGGTCCTGGGGAGTGTTGCTGAATAAAAAGACCTTGGAGTGCAGGTTCATAGCTCCTTGAAAGTGGATCCCAGGTAGATAGAATAGTGAAGAAGGCGTTTGGTATGCTTTCCTTTATTGGTCAGAGCATTGAGTACAGGAGTTGGGAGGTCATGTTGTGGCTATACAGGACGTTGGTTAGGCCACTGTTGGAATATTGTGTGCAATTCTAGTCTCCTTCCTATCAGAAAAATGTAGTGAAACTTGAAAGGGTTCAGAAAAGATTTACAAGGATGTTGCCAGGGTTGGAGGATTTGAGCTACAGGGAGAGGCTGAACAGGCTGGGGCTGTTTTCCCTGGAGGCTGAGGGATGACCTTATAGAGGTTTATAAAATTATGAGGGGCATGGATAGGATAAATAGACAAAGTCTCTTCCCTGGGGTCAGGGAGTCCAGAACTAGAGGGCATAGGTTTAGGGTGAGAGGGGAAAGATATAGGAGAGAGCTAGGGGGCAACCTTTTCACACAGAGGGTGGTACGTGTATAGAATGAGCTGCCAGAGGAAGTGGTGGAGGCTGGTACAATTGCAACATTTAAAAGGCATTTGGATGGGTATAGAAATAGGAAGGGTTTGGAGGCATGTGGGCCAGGTGCTGGCAGGTGGGAATAGATTGGGTTGGGATATCTGGTCGGCATGGACAAATTGGACCGAAGAGTCTGTTTCCGTGCTGTACATCTCTATGACTCTATGACATTAACCTACATCCTAGACGTTTCATTGTAATATGAAGATACATATTTTTGAAGAGGTTTCAAGTCCAGATTTTCAGGTGAGAGCTTTAAGTCATCCACGACACCTAAAACACCCATTCCACTAATGACACAATCAATTCACACCCATTTAACCATTAATTTATCCATCTCTATTCCCTCTCTCCAAAAGGTCTCATGTACCCCCCTTCAGACCTAAATAGCTGATTATAGGCAAAACCTCCAAACCCTTTGAACTCAGTCCAGTTCCCAATCTCAAGGAAGAGCAGCATTTCTGAGCTTTATGAATTAAAGACTTTCCCTCATTCCTCTACAAAGATAGAAAAGTGTCTTGCCTTCCGTAAACTTGAGCTCATCCAAAACTCTTGGTAATGGTGTCCCTCCCTTTCCTCAAGTACCTTTCACCTATTACCCCTGTGCTCCCTAACCCACTTTGGTGCCAATTATGCAACACCTTGAATTTGAAATTCAGGAATTTAAGAAAATCTCCATGCTCATTCCCTTCCTTGGTTCTGCAATGCCTTCCGACCCCACAACCTTCCAATAGATCAGCGCCAACTCTAGCCCCTTGAGTGTCCCTGTGATCAATTCAGTGTAAGTGTGCACGTGCGCAGGGTGAGCACATGTGTGGTGGGTGCGTGGGTGGTGTGTACATGTAACATTGTGGTGTGGGTCAGCATTCTGTGAAATCGCTAACAATTAAGTAACAGAGAGTTTGCTACATTTGACTGTTGCAAAGCATTCGTTACGTTCAAATCTGCCTGTAATGAGGACAAGGGTTTCAGTAGGTGACCAACAAATACAGCTGTTTGAAAGTTGAGTTGCAGTGCTGTCAGCGTACCTCAATCTGCGCAGTGTGATTAGCATAATATGTTACAGCTTCACTGCCTTTGTCCTGAGGCTCTGAACCTGGTTTGAGCTTCTGTTGCAGCAGCTTGTTGTGTTGTGAAAGCTGGAGAAATAAAAACCAAAATGATATCAGCAGCTTGTAAAAATCGATAATCAAACAACGACAGAATTTGTTATTGCACAACAGCTGACTATTCAGCCCTTCCAGTTCTCCGAGCACCATTCCTCGGACTCCTCACTGTCACCCTGCAAGTTTGTCTTTTCCACTGAATATTCTGATTTCCTGTGTCTGAAGTAAACGGAGGGGGCGGTTGATCACACACGTGGCAGAAACACATCATATTTTGAACACACAAGTGTGTTGCCTGCTCTTTTCTCGGCTGACATCTCAGTGTAATGCTGAGGGAATGCTCTACCGCTGGAGGAACTACCTCTCACATATAGCCCTGAATCAAGTTTCCTCCGGGTGTTCTGGTTTCCTCCCACACTTCAAAGATGCAAGCAGATGGGACTAGTTTAGCTTGGGATTATAGTCGGTATGGACTAGTTGGACCAAAGGGTCTTTTTCCATGCTGTATGACTCTGTACAGGTTAGGTGGATTGACCATGGGAAATGCAGGTTTACAGGGATGGTATAGGAGGGGGAGTCTGGGTGGGATGCTCTTCACAGGGTTAGTGTGGACCGATTGGCCGAACGGCCTGCACCCACACCTTAGGGATTCTGTGATTCTATAAAAGGTCCTTGAGTTGAAATTCCAAGACTGATCTGTCAGCTCAGCTGAACATAAAAGGGCACGTGGGACTACTCAAGAGGAGTCAGGAGAGTACCCTTGATGCCCTGGCTGTCCTTGCTCTCTTGAACAAATCCAACAAAACAGGCTAAGTTGGTCAGCCATTTCTGCTGACTGTGGGATCTCTCTGTGCACAATTTGGCAGCTGCGTTTTCCTACTGAAGGACAGTGGCCACACCTCAAAGGGCTTCATTACTGGCTGTGGAATCAGGTGAGCTGCCTTGAGATGTAATGGATGCAACAGTGCAGCGCCCAGGCTGTGTTGGTGAGGCAGCGACATTTTGGATAAATCATCCGGAGGATGGGAGCTCAATTTTCACTCCTACTGGAGATTCAGACACCAAGACAGTCAATGTGGCACTTGAAGCTGTTGGATTGTCATGTAAAACAAATAGATCATCAGTATTTTCCAGGGAAGGAAACCTGCCATTCTGGGTCTTTGGATCGGATTCTGACTATTCAACACTTGCTGTATTTGTGAGGAAGTTTCTCAGCTGCTCCCAGAAAATATTCAACATGGTTCAGGATGGCATGGTAGAAAGACTATCAGGGGTTCAGGAACATCATTCTCCCAGGTAGGCAGGGAGATTAAGAAGGTGTTTAACATGCTTGCCTTCATTGCTCAGATCTTTTGAGCGTTGGAGTTGGTACATCATTTTGAGGTTGTACAGGTGGTCTCTTCTGGACTACTGTGTGCAGTTCTGGTTGCCCTGTTACTAAGCTGGAGAGGGTTCACAAAAGATCTACCAGGACGTTGCTGGGAATGCAGTGTTTGAATTTTAAGGAGAGGCTGGGATTTTCTCTCACTGGAGCGTAGATGACCTTATAGAGGTTTATAAAATCCCAAGTGGTGAATGACAGATGTCTTTTCACTACAGTGGTAGATTTCAAGGGGGCATATTTTTAAAAAGGTGGGAGGCGAAAGATTCAAAAAAGGACAGGAAGGAGCAACTTTTTTTTTGTATAAAGAATGAACTGCCAGAGGAAGAGGTGAATGCAAGTACACTTACAACATTTGAAGAACATTGGGAGGGATATGAACCAAGCGCAGGCAGGTGGGACTAGTTTAGTTTGAGATTATGGACAGCATGGACTGGTTGGACCGAAGGGTCTATTTCCATGCTGTAGGACTGTGACTCCACAATCTCCCAGGGAAACTAGGGATGGGCAGTAAATGCTACTCTTGCCAGTGAAGCCCACATCCAAAGTCAGAATTGAAGAATCTACTGAAAAGTAATCATTGTACCATCATGAAGAGCATCTCACTTCTCCTCAGAATCAGGAAGATAAGATTTTGGCCTGGTACTGAAGGTTAGCATTGTTTACAACTGCATGTGTTGTTACAATTCTTCTAAACCTGAGTCTGGTCAGCTCAGGACTTTTTTTTAAAAAAACAAACAAAAATGCAATGGCTATTGAGGAACTGGAATGGCAACCTGTTGCTGAACAGGGAAACAGAGCTGTAACAGAAAATGGCTGGTTCAACTCATTTTTATAACCATGTCAAAAACCATGGGAACAACACCAACTATGAAGGCCAGCCAGATATTAACACTCTGCAGGTGAACATTTTTACGTAAAGTCTCCCTGATGCTTTACACAAATGGATATGATAAAAAGATGCCATACCATCTCCCACCTGCATTGTCAATATGTAACTGAGCTCTGGTCTAGAGACTGGATCACAGATTCTAGCTGACACTCCAGTGCAGTACTGCAGGACCTCTGGCCAGTCATGGGCTGCTGACTTTCAGAGGTGACATTAGACTAAGATCCTGCCTTCCCTCTCGGGTGAGAGAGATTGAGGCTTGCATTTTTGGGATCACAGCGTGTCCCAATGGCTGATTAAATTAAGTCATTATTGTCATGTATGAGATGCAAGGGATAATTCCCTTACAGTGTCACTGGGAGATTTAGAATCATAACATCCCTACAGTCCCACCCAAACCCCTGCCCCATCCCTGTAATCCTACGTTCCTGGACAATACTGGTCAATTTAGCATTGATAAATCCATCTAATCGGCACTTTTTTGGACTGTGGGAGGAAACCCATGCAGACATGGGGAGAACGTGCAAAGTCCAGACAGTCACCAGAGGCTGGGATTGAATCTGGGTACCTGGTACAGTGAGGTAGCAGTGCTAACCGCTGAGACTAACCTGAGACGATAGGACCTTGTTTTAACAATGCGTCTGAATGACGGATATAAAAAGTTTTTTAAAAACTTCCTCTGATTGCAACATTAGGGATTTCTCCTCAGTGCTCAGGTCGATATTTATCACTGAACTAACAAGTAAAGTTAATTAAACTAAAAGTACTACAGATGCTGGAAATCTGAAACCAATAAGTAGTGCAGGGTCTGGCAGCATCCTTGGAGAAAGAAACAGAGTTGATCCTTCAAATTCTTTTATGCCTCTTCTTTGGAACTAAAGGCTAGTATTGAACTTAAGACTCAGTGCCTCTCTCCAGAGAGGCTGCCAGATCTGCTCAGTTTTTCCAACAATTTCTGTTTTTAATTACTGAACTTCAGTTCTGAGGAAGGGTCACTCAACCCCAAAAAATGTTAACTCTGATTGCTCTCCTAAGATACTGACAGACCTGCTGAGCTTTTCAACAACTTCCGTTTTTGCAACTAATCAAATGCTGTCTGCAATCTAGCTGGTATGTTTCCTACATTACAACTGCACCTGCATTACTTCAGTAGCTGAAAGGGTTGTGGGATGTTGCAAAGGCATTATGTATTCACTTCTTTGTAAATATACTGTTCATGACAATTAAAAGCTGGTTATTTGATACCCACCATGGAGAAATGTGCAGAAAGAGATTCCGTTTCATCTGATACAACCCAAGATCTTCAAAGGGGTGTATGATTGAGAAAACGTTTAGCTGTAAATACTCTTAATTTATCAACATACCTGATGAGCCAATATATAAATGTTATGGCCAACATCCTTTGGTGAGATACATTCCTCTGAAGTTTCGTCGTTATCAACCTCCTCACTTTGACTGTAAGCATTCTTTATAACATCAACCTTTAAAAGAAAAGGCGTTCAGTTTTGCACAGTGAAAGCTCCTTAAGGCGGTGCGTTAGTGTACGGACAACAGGAAGATGGATGGTTATAAAATTGCTTCATGCTATGCAGCCCTGAGCGCAATGTCAAGTGTGTGCTCCAGTCAAGTGCTGGGAAGCATGGCTAATTTCTCTGAGAGTATGTCTCAACAAATTTTGGGCATGGCTCAGATGGCCAAGGTCCCAGTGAATTGAATCGAATTTATTGTCATGTGTACCGAGGGACAGTGAAAAACTTTGTCTTGCAAACAATACAGGCAGATCACAGAGTTAAATAGCATTGATAAGTAAATAATAGGTAAACAACAGCAAAAACCAAAACACAGGTACAGACGAATGTAAAGAGTTTGAGAGTCCATTCAGAATTCTAACAACAGTAGCGTAGAAACTGTTACGAAACTGGCTGGTGCGTGTGTTCAAGCTTCTGTACCTTCTCCCCGATGGTAGAGGTTTTAGAAAAACATTGCCAGGGTGGGATGGGTCTTTGAGAATGCTGGCGGCCTGTCCTTGACAGCGGGCCTGGTAGATGGATTCTATAGATGGGAGGTTGGCCTTTGTGATCGTCTGGGCTGGGTTCACCGCTCTCTGTAACCGTGCAGCAGCGAGAAAACATTTCCAACCAGAGGCTCCCCATCCACTATATCTTATTCTTTCCATTGTTGCTTTGTGGGGTGTGAGTAAGGGCAACATTTGTGGCCCATCTCTTCATCAGAGTGGAAGTTCATGGGACAGTTAAGAGCCTGTCATACTGCTGAGTGTATAAAGTCATGTGGAGGCCAGACAGGGTAAGGGCTGGCAGAGTGGTACATTTATTAGGATTTTTACAATAACTCGACAATAGTTGTTCATTTGCTCATGGGATGTGGGCGTTGCTGGCAAGATCAGCATCTATTGCCCATCTTGATTTGACCAGAGGGCAGTAAAGAGTCAATCATACTGTAGTGGGTCTGCAGTCAGACCAGATTATAGGGGAGACAGTTTCCTCCCCTAAAGCACATTAGTGAATCAGATGGGCTTTTACAATAATGGACAAAAGTTAAATACTTGCCATTAGCCTAACTTTTTATTTAGGATCTTTATTGAATTCAAATCTCACATCTGCCATGGGATTCAAACTCATGTCCCCAGAACATTAACCTGGTACTCTGGATGGTTAGCCCAGTCTTATCCCAGATTTATTAATTGAAACTAAATTCCACTCCGGCTAATAAAATCTGAACAATAGTCTTGTGACATCCTTTAAAGGTCACTTTGGAAATAGTTTCAAAACATGTACTTTTTAAATGAACAATTTGACAAAAATACAAGTCAAGATCTGAACTCATTCATTTAGATGGACAGACAGTAAAAATCAGGTCCTGTTATAACCTTTAAGTTATAACAATCCACCTAATTTGCTTTGGGATGATCGAAAGACAAATAATAATTGGACATTGTTGCTTGGGGAAAAATAGATCTTTGCAAAGCTGTGGTGAGTTGGAGCTACATTAGTGAATAATACAATGAAAAAATTCAGCATAACATTTTTAGTTTCTTACCAATTCTTTAGGTCGCATGTTGTATAGAATTCTTTCTGCATTTTCACTATCGTGTCTGCTTTCCATGATGGCAAGTAAAAGCTTAGAAGCATTGTTCTGTTTTATTACAAACAAACACAAGACATTCATTAAAACAACACCAGGCAATGAACTACCGGCAAGTCAGATCCCTGAATAACGTGTGATGTGATAGATCAACTTTCTCATTGAAACATGGTCACATTAAGCTGCAGAGTTCCTTTAACAACAGAACAGACATATCTTAAACAAAAGGATGAAAACAAACTGACTAAATGCAAAACACAATTTGAAAGATTTTAAAACACACAGCAAAACAAAGTCAAAATCCCATTTTCCAACATTATCAAATTGCCTCCGTCAGATCTCGAAGTTTGACTTTAACTGATTCTCTGCAGTTCCTTGCTGTGAACTGTGAATACACACAACACCGAGCGCTTGGATGTTCTCAGCTTCTAAAAACCTGCAGATTTTTAACCAAATACTCCTGCTCTGGAAACTTCACAAAGTAAATTTTTCTACTCTAACTGGGCTTTCCCCTAAACTGTTCTTTACTAATTTCTCAGAGAGAAATTGTATGTACTTCTAACCTCAGGTCTTCAGTGAATGCCTTAAAACTATTAATCTCTGTAAAGTCGATCCTTAATTACTCTGAACCAAGACCAAGCCCTAGTGGACTTCAAAGTTTACTTCACCTGTTGTCAACCACCACAGTAAAAATAATCACACACTGACACTCCAGAGGATTTCCTCTGCTCTGACACATACTGGATTAGGACTATCTGACCTAGGTACTATTTTTTAAACCCTTCAAAAAAATAGTTACTAACATACTACCATTTTTAAATCCAAACTCTATAATTCATCACAAGAGCCATCCTGGAACTAGAGATCTATTAATGACAAGTCCAAAGTCACATTATTCTAAAATAGGATTATTACATTGAGTAATCCATGATATATTACTGTGTACTGATGAGTCATGGGGCTCCCTCTCTCTTTCCATGGATGCTATCAGAATCGCTGAGTTTCTCCAGCACTTAGTTTTTCTTTCAGATCTTCATCATCTGCAGTATTTTCGCTTTATAACACCGTGCAGATTGGCTGCTGCATCTCCCACATTATAAACAATGAATAGCCTTTAAAACTGCATCATTGGGACAAAGTATTTTGCGACATGGGTGAGGCTGGGAAAAGCACTGTACAATAACAAGTCTGCCTTTCCTCTTTCTAATGTGTGACTTTAGAGTGTGATGTACATGTGCTTGATACTCGACATCCTGTGAAATCACCTGTGGCATTGCTCAACACCTTTCTCATGGACAGAATAAATTGTGCTTCTGTTTTGAGACTGTTCCTTGCCCGTCTTTCCTTCTCTTCAGATACATTGTTCTTTTTAATCACCCTTTCGCACTGGTGGGGATGGTATCTCATTGACGGTTCCCTCAGATTTCCCCTCTCATTTTTGGCAACTTGTGGAGTTGCTTTCTTACTGTTTTTAGCATTTTGAAAAGGCACATGCTTGAAGATGGGTTGCAATGGGATGTCCAGAGTTCATGAAAAGCATTATGTTTTGTTTTAAGTATGTTTCAGTAAATGACCATACAATGCAACAGTTATTCCAGTATGATTCATTTATACAAAACAAGAATTACATCAATGGGGGTGCTGCTTCACTCAGACAAGATTTTCTCAAAACCTTTATGGACTTGGACTGTCTCCCAAGTTGCAGCTCAGTGATAGGGATAATGACTTGCTGACACAGTGGGTATGATGTGTTTATCAATAATTGCTTATTGTCTATGGTCTTTGGAGAAAATAATTACTGAGAGCAGGCTTATAGATTTCAGTGCCTCTCTTGATCTAACTACACTTAGCTTAACCACACAAAATCGCTTTAAGCTTTCTACAGAAAAGTGGCGAACAATAGCCTCATTTCATCAGCTCAACAAAATTCCCACCTGTTTTTCAGCCAATGAAGCAATCTTAAAATGTGGCCAGTTTTGTAATGTAGGAAATGCAGTCACTAATTCATGTGCTCCCAGAAACATCAGTCGTGACAATAAAGAGGGAATTAGCATAGAGTCATACAGCATGGAAACAGACCCCTCAGTCCAACCAATTCATGCCGACTGCAATCCCAAACTATACTAGCCCCACCTGCCTGTACTTTACCTACAATCTTCCAAACACTTCTAAATAAATGGATGATTTGCCGATTAGCAAGAGGTTAACATGTGATGTGCCACAAGGATCAATGCTGGGGCCTCAACTCTTTATAATTTATAAAAATAATATGGATGAATGGACTCAAGGTACGGTAATTGCATTTGCTGATGACACAACTATTGGTCAGAAAGTGAGCTGTGAAGAGGAGGTATACAGTCAAAGGGCAACTTTTTCACGCAGAGGGTGGTGCATGCGTGGAATGAGCTGCCAGAGGAAGTGGTGGAAGCTGGTAACATTTCAACATTTAAGAGGCATTTGGATGGGTATATGAATAGGAAGGGTTTAGCGGGATATGAGCCGGGTGCTGGCAGGTGGGACTAAATTGGGTTGGGATATCTGGTTGGCATGGACGGGTTGGACCGAAGGGTCTGTTTCTGTGTTCTACATCTCTATGACTCTAAGTAGATGAAGATCTGGTGAATGGAATATGGTGTAGGGATATGTGAAATTGCACATTTTGATAGGAATAATAAAAAAAGCATATTGTTTAAATGGTGATAGATTTTAGAGCTCTGAGCAGCACAGGAATCGCAATAGACACAAAAGGTTAGGACACAGGAATTAGGAAAGCAAATCCTGTAGATTGTTATTGGTCATTGGAGGGGACCAATGATTACAAACAGAGGGAGGTTATGCTTCACTTATACAGCAGTGAGAACACGTTTGGAGTACGGTGTACAGAATTGGTCACATTTTATATACAGAAGGAAGCAGTTCAGAGAATACTTGAATGGGCGAGTTGTTATGAAGAAACGTTAGACAGACTAGGCTTGTATCCGTTGCTATCTACAAGAGTAAAAGGCTTGATTGAAGCATACAAGATCCTGAGGGGCCTTAACAGGATATGATGCGATTTACTGTCACATGGACCGAGACACAGTGAAAAGTATTGTTGTGTGTGCTATCCAGGCAAATCATGCCTTACATACATACATCAGGGTTACAGAACAGAATGCAGAATGTAGTGTTACAGCTACAGAGAAGGAGCAGAGAAAGATCAACTCTAATATCGGAGAGGTCTGTTCAAAAGTCTGATCATATTAGCTGAAGTTTCCTCTTGTTGGAGGGGGGCTGTAGTGGCTAAGTGGTAACGTCCCTACCTCAGAGCAAGGAAACCTGGATTCAAGTCCCACCTGTTCCACAGGCATGTAATAACATCTCTGAACAGATCAATTTGAAAATATCGAGGATCGAGAACTAAGCCCACTGTTTAAAAACAAAAATAACAATAATAAAAAGGTAGAGATGATGGGATATTGTTTTCTTAAAGACAGCTGGAAATTTTGGAAGTCACTTCCTGAAAAGGCAGTGGAAGCAGAGTGCTTAATATCGTTAAGGCCGTGGTGGAAAAATTCTTGAATAAGAGAGAGGGTGAAAGATTATCGGGGGAGGCAGGATGGCTGGTTTGAGGTTACAGTCAGATCAGCCATGATCTTATCAAATTACAGAGCAGGCACAATGGGCTGAATGACCTACTCCTCTTCCTAACTCTCACATTTTAGTAAAACTGGTTGCAGAATAAATACTAGTTTCAGACATGGGGACAATTCACTTGGCTTTCTTTCAAATACTACTATGGGATCTTTTATATCCAATTAAACATTACCTTGTAGAATCCCTACAATGTGAAAACAGGCCCTTCGGCCCAACAAGTCCACACCAACCCACTGAAGAGTAACCCATCCAGACCCACTCCCCTTAACTAATGCACCTAATCTACACATTTCTGAATAATATGGGCAATTCACCTAACATGCACATCTTTGGACTGTGGGAGGAAACTGGAGCACAAGGAGGAAACTCATGCAGTCACTGGGAGAATGTGCAAACTCCACACAGACAGTTGCCCAAAGCTGGAATTGAACCCGGGTCCCTGGCGCTGAGAGGCAACCATACTAACTACTGAGCCACTGTGCCACCCCAACCATAAATAGGGACCTTTTGGAATGTTTATTTCAAAAATGCACACAGTACCCTCCGGGTGCTCCAGTTTCCCCTATCAGTCCAACAATGTGCAGGTCAGGCGAATTGGCCATGGGAAATTGCCCATCGTGTTAGATACATTAGTCAGGGGTGGTGGGTCTGGGGGGGGGGGTTGCTCTTCGGAGGGTCGGTGTGAATTTGTTGGGCTGAAGGGCCTGTTTCCGTACTGTAGGGAATCTAATCTAATCTAATCTAATCTATACTAAAACACTTTTCTTTTGCATTATTTGAGGCATGTTTTAACTTTAACATTAGTATTTGGTTTAACAAATGGTTTGTCTGCATGCATTGTCCAATACCAACTATCAGAATGAACATACGCAAGGCAGACAAAGGCCAAGATATTGTAGCTTTGCAAATTTCCTTTGATCAAATTCTTTGAATGGAATCAATATTCCCTCTCATCAGTCCAAAAGAAGCAGAATTAATTCTTTAAAAAGAAAAACAGTTAACAATAGGCATCGACGATCTTACCTTCAGTTGTAAGACAAGGTCAATTCGGTACTTTCCGAGAGGGTTAATGTCATTGAGGATCAGTGCGATAATGATATCAATCCCATTACATTCATGGGTCGTGATGCAGGTCTGTGAGAGACAGAATCCAACATGGGTAAACTTCATTGCTTAGGGTGTTTAACTACTAATCAGAAGGAGAACAGAAACTTGGTGCTGCAAGGAATTCTATAGCCAACAGCAACACAAAGGCTGCACACAATACAAATGTAAACGATGGCGGGCTATTAGGAACATGTATAACCCTTTTGAATATGAAGGTCGACAAGATGGTGAGACTGCAATAGAATCACTAAACTGTAACGGTGCAGAAACAGGCCATCTGGCCCATCATGTCTGCACTGGCTTTTCCAATCCGCATCAGTTCCGAGTGCCAACCTCTTGCTTTTGCTCCATATCACTGAACATTATTTCCCACTCAAACAATCAGCAAGTGCCCTTCTGAACGCCTCATAATCTTAAGAGTTTCCATCTCTTTATCATGTTCTCTTTGATAAAGACATTCAGCAAAGTATTCATTCACTGTCTCAGACCTGGCCCTTTCTCCATGTGTAAATCTCCCTCTGGTTTCTAATCAGGCCTGTTTGGTTCAGTTACTGTTTCGCCTACCAACGTCTTGTTCGAGTCAATCCTGCTCAGCTCTGCCCTTGCCCCATTGAAACCCATTCTCTGCCAATCGATTTTTCTCACTGTATGTGTCATTCTCCAACACTATCCAAAACCTTATGATACAATGAGCGCTGTCTCCTATATGTTCCCCATTGATACTTAGAGTCATGGAGACGTGCAGCACGGAAACAGATCCTTCGGTCCAACTCGTCCATGTCGACCAGAAATCCCAACCTAGTCGAGTTCCACCTGCCAGCACCTGGCCCATATCCCTCTAAACCCTTCCTATTCATATATTTTAAATATTGCAATTGTACCAGCCTCCATCACTTCCTCTGGCAGCTCATTCCATACACGTATCACCCTCTGCGTGAAAAAATTGTCCCTTAGGTCTCTTTTATATCTTTCCCCTCTCACCCTAAATCTATGCCCTCTAGTTCTGGACTCCCCCACCCCAGGGAAAAGACTTTGTCTATTTACCCTATCCATGCCCCTCATGATTTTATAAACCTCGAAAAGGTCACCCCTCAGCCTCCGATCCTCCAGGGAAAACAGCCCCAGCCTGTTCAGCCTCTCCCTGTAGCTTAGATCCTCCAACCCTGGCAACATCCTTGTAAATCTTTTCTGAACCCTTTCAAGTTTCACAACATCTTTCCGATAAGGAGGAGACCAGAATTGCATGCAATATTCCAACAGTGGCCTAACCAATGTCCTGTACAGCTGCAACATGACCTCCCAACTCCTATACTCAATACTCTGACCAATAAAGGAAAGCATACCAAACGCCGCCTTCACTATCCTATCTACCTGCGACTCCACTTTCAAGGAGCTATGAACCTGCACTCCAAGGTCTCTATGTTCAGCAACACTCCCTAGGACCTTACCATTAAGTGTATAAGTCCTGCTCAGATTTGCTTTCCCATAACGCAGCACCTCACATTTATCTGAATTAAACTCCATCTGCCACTTCTCAGCCCATTGGCCCATCTGGTCAAGATCCTGTTGTAATCTGAGGTAACCTTCTTCACTGTCCATGACACCTCCAATTTTGGTATCATCAGCAAACTTACTAACCGTACCTCTTATGCTCGCATCCAAATCATTTATGTAAATGATGAAAAGTAGTCGATCCATCTTATTTCCAAGAACTAGTTCCAACGACATGTGCTTCCGTATTAGACTGGACACACCGCTGTCGGAAACACTTCTGAACATAACCTAGGAATCGTGCCTCTAGCTGCCCCTTATGTTATCAGTATCCCCGTCTATATTTGGGCAATTGAAGACTCCCAACATAATGACCACCAAGGTGGCATCTCACTGTAGTTTCTCTACATCCTTCCCACTCATTGATGGTCCATAGACTGCACCTAGAAATATAATTCGACCCTTTTTCTTCCCTAGTTATAGCTAAATTGATGCTGGACTTGAACCCTTGAGATATCCTTTTTCTCCAGTGCAGTACAATAGTACATAATGAGCAAAGTGAGTTTGCACTGCCTTGCACTGAATTTCAGCTTTAACCTCAGGGTCAGCTGACCCAGTACTGAACAAACCCACTCCCATGTACAAATCTCTCAGGACAGGCAGACCACTCTATAATTTTCAAATACATGTCAGTCTCTTGCGGCCCCTCTCCAGTAATTCCTCTTCCCAAAGCTTCAGGAGATCATTACTCTCTAACCTTCCCGTTTCCTAAACCAGAAATACAAAGAAAGACAACACAAGGAGTAGGTTACTGATTTTGTCAAAGTTATTACCATCAGGCAGTGGGGGTTGGTTCTGGGTGGAGTTTTAACCTGCTTATTGGGAATGGGTTATGGAATCTTGAATTAGAACCTCCCATCTTGCAGCCTGCACTGGCCCACGGTCCACTTCTTCATCTCTCTGCAGGTCAAGGCCCGAGGCTGGCCCTGTATACAGGTGGGGGGAGGGGTTCTGCTAAGGTCCACCAACCAGGATCCGCTTCTGCCTAAAGGACTCCAGTTCACTTTGAACTTGGGCCCAAAAGGGGATAGATGTCCAACACTCCCAGCTCCCTTCACCCTGGCTGACACTGGTCACCTATTACAAGAAGTTGCCCAAAAGCAATCCTTAACTCCAGGCTTAACTATTCAAAACCTTCCCCTCTGAGCCTCCCACTCTCAGCTGCCTGTATCCAAAGTCACACTCATCCCCCTTACTTGGTCACCTACGACAGTCTTACCAGTTAACATTACACCAATTAGCTCTGATCTACGTTAACCACCGTTGACTACCCAAAGGCCAATTGGCACACTAGTTCACACGTGACAAATGCGTTAACATTGGATGAGAATCAATCGACGGGCACGGACTCCTGAAACTTTACCTGATTCTCATGGCACGGTCCCTGGCAGTATTCAGTCAGCGTCTCCAAAGTCTGGTTGACGAGTGAGACATTTTTCTCATTAATGTAGAGTCCCAGCAAGCCGAGCCCTCCTGTGGTACTGCCGCAGATACAGTCCATAAACTGCAGCGTTTCACACACCAAGTTATAATTGGTTTTGTTGTTTTGGTGCCGCAGAAAATTCTAGAAAGAGGGAAAACGTGAAAACGATCACTCGTCAGTAAGTGGAGCAATCAGATCTCACTGATCTCTTCAACGAGAGATACTTTGATGTAATCCATACAAATTGGTCAGGTTAGGGACAGGAGCTAGTCACGTTGGCTCCACCAAGATCTGACAGCAGCCTCAAATCCATATTCGAGCCTATGAGCTCATTCCTGATGAAGGGCTTTTGCCTGAAACGCCGATTCTCCTGCTCCTTGGATACTGCCTGACCGGCGGTGCTTTTCCAGCACCACACTCTCGACTCTAATTAACTGGACTCAAATTAAACTAAAAACTACACCACCTGGCACATTCCCAGTGAAGCTCCCATCCACTAGAACGTTAGTTATTATACCAGTATTTATTCAAGCATCCTCCCCAAGGCCCCAGACTGCCAAACCCAGCCCTCACGGCTATAGAAAGGCACTGGTCAATATGGCTGACAACTCCACGTCTATGTATTTAAAAAGGGCCGTCACACCTTATAGAATTGTTCCATTTTCTGGTGCACCACGTTCGGAAGAAACTCCAGGGGAACGTGCTCCATCACTAATCTATACCACCCCATAAGCCCTGGTGGGAGGGGGGGGTTCTGAGGCCCAGCTCATTAAAATGTTCTTCCTTGCACTATACACAAGAATATTAAATAATCTCTTCCCACGCTCATCTAATGAAGGCAGATTCAGCAGTCCCAAAAGGAGGGATACCAGATCCATCCTAACTTTAATTCCCAGAATCCCCTCCACCTCATTCACTATGACACCCCAGTACCTACAGATCTTATGACACGACCACAGACAATGTGTCAGGGTGCCGGTACTTGTTTTACATTGAGGGCAGCCTGGAGGTGCCCCTGAGCTTTGCTAATCGCTCTGGGGCCATATGGGCTCGGTGGAGAATCTTCAATTGCACAGCCTGCACCTCATTGCATTTTGAGATCATCTTCACATTCTCCCATGTTTCAGATGAAGTTTTTACCCCTAGGTCCTGACTCCAGACTCTGTAGAGTCTTTCCATATCTTCCATGGTGCCCCCTCTCTGTAAGTGATATCGAGTACTGACCGAGAGAGTGTCTGCTCATCAGAGCGCACTCCTCTCCATGGCGGACTTGTGGGGCTGAGTCAAGAGCATGGCCCTTCTCTGTATATAATCCCTAATCTGAAAATAACAGAAGAGGTCCCTACTGGGTAGCCCATATTTGTGGCGTAACTGGTCATATGACATCAAGACGTCTCCCTCAAATAGGTCTCCCAGACAGGAGACTCCCTTGACCTCCCATACCTTAAAGCTGGAATCCATTGACCCCGGCCAGAATGCTGGGGCTCCAACCAAAGGGATAAACGACGAGGTCTTATGCAGTTTTCCCTTGCCCTGCACGCTCTGACCATGTTGATAATAATTGGATTTCTACAACGTTCAGTAACAGATTTCATCCTATCCATAAACAGCAGGCTGAGGAGGGGACACTTTGGCTGGGAGACCTTGATGTTGAGCCATATCAACCTCCGGTCCTTCCACACCCAGTCACTCACAATAGGACAATAAGGCGCTTATTTGGTATCACTTCAAATCTGGGGGATCGACCATGCACCCCCCCCCCCCCCATTCCGTGTGGGAGTTGCAGCTTGGTGAATTTAATTGGAGGGTGCCTACAACGCCAAATAAAGGATCCAAGCCAGCCATTGAGACTGTGCAGCACTTGTCTGGGAAATAGCAACAGGAGCATTCTCATGCGGTATAGTAGCTGAGGAAGAACATTCATTTTAACCATGATATTGGTAACCCCTCCCAATGCTGAAGTTGTTGTTTTATCCTTTCAAACAATTGCACAAAGTTAGCTCGATACACCAAGTGGAAAGTGGGGGTAATAAAAATACCCAAATAAAAGAAAACCTTTTTGTGACCATCGTGTTCCATCCTCCAGACTAGGCACTCCTGCCTAGCCTCCTATGGGCACAGCTTCTGATTTTGTACAATTAATTTTACACCCCGAGAACACGCCGAGTAAGTTGATCTTTTGTATTCACCGGGATACAGACATTCCCGGGTTAGCCAGCGTAGAGAGTGATTTCGTGCTCTCCCATTCCTACTTTTGGGCGAACTATTTCAGAGTCCTTCCGAACAGCCTCCACCCACGGTTCGATTACTAAGGTGAATGGCAGTGGCGAGAGGGGACACCTTTGACTGCAACATCTCTCAATGCTCAAGTTATCTGACTTTACGCTGCTCGTGAGGACCTCTGCCATAGAGTCGTTATATACAGCTCTGCCACCCAATTGGCGAAAGCCCCCTCCACCCCAAGCCAAAACGTCCCAGGACACCAAAACATTATGGCCACTCCACCTGGTCACACGCCTTTTCTGTGTCCAAGGAGACCACCAAGCCTGGAAGTGACGTCTGCTGGCTTATCTGTACTCCATTCAACACACTCCTGACATTATTGCAAGAGTTATGACCCTTAATAAAATCTGTCTGGTCTTCCTTATGATAGTGGGCAGTACCTTCTCCAATCTCAAAACTAGTGTTTTAGACAGGATTTTCAAATCTACGTTCAGCAGCGAGACAGGCCTGTACGAGTCACAGTCTACAGGGTCTTTCCCTCTCTTTAGAATAAAGTGGGTATTGGCCTCCCTAAGAGAGGGAGGAAGGCAGTCTGGCCAATTCACCTGACCTACACATCTTTGGACTGTGGGAGGAGACCGGAGCACCTGGAGGAAATCCCGCAGACACGGGGTGAATATGCAAACGCCACGCAGACAGTTACCTGAGGCTGGAATCGAACCTGTGACCCTGGTGCTATGAGGTAGCAGTGCTAACCACTGTGTCACTAGTTTTCTTCCTCCATGCTTGCTGACCCTGAAGTGCATGAGCTTGGCTGGGGTGATCTGCGAGAAGCCCCTGGTCTTACCTGAAGCTCTGTGTTATGGTTCTCACAGAGCAGCTGCAGGAACCGGAGAATGGGCTCCATGATAGCGATCGCAGGGCTCATGGCTTCTTCCTCACCAGATTTCTCTTCCGACACGATGCCCTCACTCCCCACCGGCACCAGATCAGCCTCGGGATCCATCTCCCTTCTGTACATATAGTAGGCCTTGTGCGTGGCAACTGAGGCCTCTGCCAGTTGCCCTTTCACTCCCTCCTTCAGGTGATACGATGAATCCTTCACTGAGGAATATGAAAAGACGGTCTGCTTTGTAATGGGTAAGGTCTAGGATGCTCTAGCCCCTCCTGATTGCACAACTCAGAAGAGGAGCCCAAGTTTTCACCTCAACAGCATGTTAAGATGCACATCATTAAATCTCTAGGGTCCCTTGGATACCTTGAACTTGACCTTTAGACTAATGGTGGCAGGGAGAAGAGGGGGTTAATCAACCGGGAGAGCAGCAAGTCAAACCCAGGAGCAGATCCAGGAGAATGGTTCCAATGATGTGGAAATTTAGTCCTGTGGGTGGACAGGAAGAAGTGCGACTATTTTCTGTCAGGAACAGAATGTTGAAAGGAGATTTTGATTAAGGTGTTCAAAATCCCAAGGGGTCTGGACAGACTGGATAAGGAGAGATTGCTCCCATTGGTGGGAAGATCGTAAATAAGAGGGCCTAGCTTTGAGGCGATTGGGCAAAAGCAATGGGGACATGAGGAAAATCCTCTTCCCCACAGAGTGTGGGGCTGGGATCTGGAGTGTGTGGTGGAGACAGGGTCAATTAAGGGGAATGCCTGTCTGAAAACGCACAGGATCAAAAGGGAGAAAGTGTGGGAGTGGCACTGGATGAATCGCTCAGCTCACTTTGCGATCCAACACGATGGAGCAAATGGCCTCTTTCTGTGTTGCACCTGTCGAGAGATTCTGGGGTTGGTTTCACAGCCTGGCCAGCGGGTTAGTGTGAGCAGTGCAGACTTCCTAAAGCAGCAATTGTGATCCTCCTGGTGTTGCATCAGACCAATCTCTACAAGCTCTCTTTAGCCACCCACCTCTGACCCCTTCACCATCTTGCTGTTGTTAACGGGCATTAAAATAAAACTCATTTGACACAGTCACCACCAAACTGACTCCAGGAAAAGAGAATGAGAATCAACACCATTAAAAAAATTACCTCCTAGTCTCTGCACTTTGCAGTTAGAATAACAAAGGGGGCACAGAATGGAGACAGCACAGAGGAAGGCCATTCAGCCCAATATGTCTGTACTGGCTCTATGCTTGAACAATTCACCTGGTACCACTTCCCCAGACGCAAACCATTCTCTGTGTCAAATAATATCACTGTTGCTACCTGATTAGACTAGACTCCCTACAATGTGGAAACAGGCCCTTCGGGCCAACTAGTCCACACCAACCCTCCGAAGAGTAAACCACCCAGACCCATCTCCTTCTGACTAATGCACCTAACACTATAGGCAATTTAGCATGGCCAATTCACCTAACCTGCGCATCTTTGGACTGTGGGAGGAAACCCACGCAGACATAGTGAGAGTGTGCAAACTGCACAGACAGTCGCCCGATGCTGGAATTGAACCTGGGACCCTGGTGCTGTGAAGCAGCAGTGCTAACCACTGAGCCACTGTGCCGCCCTCTTGCCAATCAATATCCTCTGCTTCTCAATCCTTGTATCAATGAGGCCTGTTTCTCTCGATCTACTCTGTTCAGACCCCATCTCATCTGGGACAGGCCTCTGTGTTCAGTGGGAAGAGACAGCCTCATTCTCTTGCGTTTATCTCTGGGAGTAAGCCACCTCAATTCCTCATTTCTTATTCACCCTGCAACAGAACAGCTGAACTAAAGGAAATTAAACCGGGTGGGGGGGGGTTGTTGGTTCCAAACCTTCAAGGCCATGAAGTGGCCCAAACAGGGGAGAAGCCAGATGGAGAGGATAGAGAGAGAGAGAGAGCGAGCAGCAAGGCAGCTGGATTTGGAGGCCCTGCCTAACTCATTGCTCACTGTCATGCTGCCTCTCGGTGGATTAAAAGAGAACAGCTCTAATTATGATTCATGGTCTTGTGTTATCTTACTGTTGTCACAGGACCAGATTATATCACAACGCTGTCTCCCTGATGGTGTTGTGATACTGAATTTGATTATCCTCAATTTCATGATAAAAAGACAACAGTAGCAAAATGGGCCCATTTCTCTAATGTTAAAGCCTCTTTCTGAGGGTTGTAGATATAGAAATACAACTGCAGGCAGATTGGTTTTTCCAGCCGGTTACAGATGGAGAGGACATGGTGGAGGGAGGGATCTCTACTGCACTTCAATCAAACAGTTGCTTGCAGCAGGTATGGGATCTGGGGTACCTCACATTGCGGCCCCCTGCCCTGGGGTAAATCCCACACTGCGGCCCTCCCCTGCCCTGGGGTAAATCCCACACTGCGGCCCTCCCCTACCCTGGGGTAAATCCCACACTGCGGGCCCCCCTACCCTGGGGTAAATCCCACACTGCGGGCCCCCCAACCCTGGGGTAAATCCCACACTGCGGCCCTCCCCTGACCCTGGGGTAAATCCCACACTCCGGGCCCCCCTACCCTGGGGTAAATCCCATACTGCGGCCGCCCACTGCCCTGGGGTAAATTTCATGCTGCGCGGTGACCTCTGACCTGGGTAAATTTCATAATGTGTGCTGAGCTTTAACCTGGGTAAATCTCATGGTGCAGGGAGGCCTCTGACCTGGGTAAATCACACCATGTGATCCACACCAATACCTCAAGCCTCACCAGCAGCTGTTCCTTCCATTCCACAAACAACATTTTCCCCCGGATTGGTACAACTCTGAGTTCCCCAGCAACCCCCCAATCCTGGTTTATGGTTCTTTCTAGGAGCCCCTGAAAGCCAGGGCCCATGGCTGTTGCCAAGCGACAGTTGTGTGTGGAATCTTCTACATTTGCCTGAGACAACGGGCGGGGTCTTCAGTATCTGCTCTGAAAGAAGATCTGTCAAACCGACACAGGTGAGGAAACCCTTGGGCACACAGTCAGGGAGGTTCTGCACCTCGGAAAAGAACAACATCTGGCCCATCTAGTCTGTGCTGGTCAAGTACAAGCAGCTAATTATTAGTGCATCATTGATCCAGAACCTCTTTATAGTCACACCAATGTCATCAAAGTGTTAAAACAAGGCCATTCATGGCTTTCCAGATTCAGTAACTTGCCCCATTCCCCTCCCCCACCCAGTGAGCTTTGGTTGGTGCCCCATTGCTATGGAAACGGTGTTACCTCTTCTCCTGTTGACAGGAGGCACGACATCATAATCATCCTCTTTCTTCTTGCAGCTCAGGTCATTGGTGTTGACAGATACTGTTGCCCTTATCTCCTGTTGGGCCAGTTTCATGCGATCGTATAAGACTTTGAAGAACTTCTCCGATTTCTTCAGCTCATTGAGTTGCCGGTGGAACGAATGCTAAGATTTGAAAACAGATGGATTAGCAGCAGGTTGTTGGGGGTGGGGGTGGGGGGTTGGGGGGGGGGTGGTGGTGGTGGAAGAGAGGTTAGGCATGATAGCTCTGGGAATCAGTGGCCGTGCCCTACCTGGATTTGGGTGTTTCCTCCTTCCAGCAACGCGATGCCCAGCATGATGCTCTCTTCGAAGATCCTGGAGTTCTTCGTGTTGGTGATGAGATCGGTGACCAGTTCCGAGGCCCCAGCCCGGTCAAGGTGACACTGGATCTCAAACACGGAGACCCCACACTTGTCCGAATCAAATGAACTGCTGCCTGCAGGAAAACATCAACCCAACTCTTTTAGTCAGAAACTTAATTTTGTGGTCCACAGAATCGCACGGGGAGGCCAATCAGCCCATTGAGTATCCACACTAGTTTCACTTCCTCACCCCCTCCCTCGTGTTCTAATGAAGGAACTGTACGTGTGCCTCTTTCAGCAAGTTAAATGACCATCCCTGCTCATGCTAAATACAGTGGGGGACAAGTAATTACTTTCCTTTGCACTGCGGCAGACTGACAGCAACAAGATTGCTCCCCATACCCCAGCACAAAGAGCTGGTACACCACCTACCCACAACGCTACCTACCTGGGCTCCAGCTCGGAATCCACTGACAGCGCAATGGCAGCCACACATTTTATGGTTAAACTTTCTTCCCATTCCACACGCTTCCTCCTCCGCTCCCTCATCCCGCCTCTTCCGATTCCAACCTGGATTAGAATCTTGATCCCTGACCAGGTGATTCCCTGGTCTCCGAGTCCGAAGACTGTGAGCTTTCAGAGTGTCCCTTCACGCACTGGGGCTGCCGTGCAGTACCGAGGGACTGCCACATTGTCAGCAGTGCCCTTTCACAGAGGAGATTTCACACTGAGGCTCTGACCTCCCTCTCAGGCCTACAGTGCCACCACATCAGTCATAGGAAGGCTAGTGACCTGATAAGCTCCCTTTATATTGCTGCTTGTGGGAACCTGCTGTGGACAAACTGGCAACTGGGTTCCTGCATTGTAATAGCAACAACGCTTCAAAAACACTTAACAGCCCATTCGATCCTTTGGCATGTCCTGATATTAAATACATTCTTAAATCATCCAGCTTTTTTTTTATTAGTGGGATGAGGGCGTCGCTGGCGAGGCCAGCATTTATTGCCCATCCCTAATTGACCAGAGAGCAGTTAAAAACCAACCACATCACTGTGGGGTCTGGATTCACATGTAGGCCAGACCAGGTAAAAATGACAGCTTCCTTCCCTAAAGGACACAAGTGACCCAAATTATTTTTTTAAACAATAATTAACGATCACCAGGAGATTAGCTTCTTATTGAATTCAAATTTCACCATCTATCACTGTGGGGTTTGAACCTACAACCCCAGAACATTTGCCTGGAACTCTGGATTACCAATCCGACAACATAACCACTACGCCACCCCTCCCCCACTTATTTCACACCTCAGAGGCTGGTTTGACTCGAACCTGGCCCAGAAGGTAAAATGTGGTCACTGCACCACAAATTCCCCACTACGTAAACCATAAGTCTTTTCTTTGTCTAGAGCTTTCTGACTGGCGCAGGCTGCAACTGAAATTCCCGGAGGACAACTGGCAAACTGCAGAACGCACGCTGCATCAGGCCACCGTGCAACAGTCACAGATTGTTTTACAGTTGAGCCAAGAGTCCTGGGTTCAACTCCCACCTCCTCTTCTGTGCACAGCGTCACTGGAGCTACAGTATTAGCCTTATCTGAGGGCAGTTGGAGGTTCAGTTGGCATCTCAGCCAAAAGGGAGCATTTATAACAACACAGTCCTCCCTCGGTGCTCCCCTGCCAGTGTTAACCCAGACTTTATGCTCAAGTCCTGGTGTGGGATTCGAACCCTTGACCTTTGATTCATGAGGATCACCCAGGAAAACAAGAACGTAAGATCAATTTGTTGCTTTTATGTTTGCACATATCTAAACCTATCCCAATTTCTATCATTTTAAACCTTGCACTTTAATAATACGTCCTGTATTTACCTCCAGGTTGTGCAGACTTGGAATAACTCCCTGTCTGTAGTGGGGGATTGATACTGCTGCTGTGACCATCTCCTTTATAGACACTGCGAAGGTTCCCAAAATAGCGATTCAGAAGGATCTTTCTTAAAACCGTGCCCTTGAAATGAACAGATTAAAATTAATAGAAACAAAAGAAGAAAAAGCACTTCAAAGTTTATTTCACTCCTGCCTGTGAAGTAAGCTTCCTGCTTCTGTTAACGACGCTGTGATATGAAGGGGTTGGTTGTTCACGTGCAAACTCTCATTCACTATCACTCCAAAGAGGGACAACACAATCAAATCATCAATTCACTGAACAAGCTGCAGTAACTCAGCAGCTCTAGCAGTATCTGCGCAGGGCAGACGAAACAGTGGCTCAGTGGTTAGCACTGCTGCCTCACAGCAGTGAGGGTCCCCAGGTTCGATTCCACGGGGCAACTGTCTGCGCGGAGTTTGCACATTCTCCCTGTATCTGGCGTGAATCTTTCTCCGGGTACTTCAGCTTCTTCCCACAGTCTGAAGGTATTAGGTTACACACTAAATTACCCTTCATGTGCAGGCTCGGTGAATTAGCCATGGGAAATGGAAGGTTACAGGGATGGGGTGGGTCCGTGTGGACTCAATGTGCCGGATGGCCGGCTTCCACCCTGTAAGGATTCAGTGTGGTGTTGACACGGTTACATCATGTGTAAGTACACGTGGAACACAGTGGGATCACTGGCATCCAACTCGGGGGTGGGGTGGGGGGTGGGGGTGGGGTGGGGGTTGGGGGAGTCTTGACTATGGCCAATCCTTCGAGGGTGTTGCAGTGAAGTGTCAGTTCTGGGCCTGGAGCCCAGGACCCGGGAGTAGTGAACCCACACCATTCTGACCCAGAGTAAGGAGTGTTGGCCACCGAGCAACAACAAATAATCCAAGTACCAGAGTGGGTGAAAACTATACCCCATCCCAACATTCCAAACTGCTTCCACATCCAAAACAATGCTAATGTTTCAGCAAGACAATGCCTCTCTTTGGGGGTGCTATTTGTTCATTTGGAAATTGAAAGAGTAATTCACAATGGAAGAGCTAACAAAGAAACACATCGTACAAAATGCATTTAAATAACCGTCCTATGGAAAAGTACAAGAATCTGGAGATCTGGGAGATAGCCCTTATGCTTTTGGAGAAAATTCCTTTATTTTAAATTGCTGGCTAAATTGCCTTTTAAACACTGGATTTCTCTGAAGATGACGGATTGTAATAAGAAGAAACTTGATTCCTGGAATTGATGGTGTGACCAAGTTGCCTGGGAAGTCAGCAATCATTCAAGAAACGGTAAATACAATGTATTATTGGGGGGGTACAGGGCTGATAGGTTTCTGTATGTGGTTCTATACACAACCAATTTAGCTTTGACAAAGCTTATGGAAGAAAATTTTTCAATCAAGCAGAATTGCTCAAGCATTTAAATTTCTTCCTTTGACAATTTTTAGAATCCCTGATTATAGAATCCCTACATTCGGCCCAACAAGTCCACACCGACCCTCCGAAAAGTATCCCACCCAGACCCATTCCTCTGCCCTATTACTCTATGTCTACCCCGAATAACGCACCTAACCCACACATCCCTGAACGCTATGGGCAATTTAGCCTGGCTAATTCACCTACCCTGCACACCTTTCGACTGTGGGAGGAAACCGGAGCGCCCAAAGGAAACCCATGCAGACACTGGGAGAACGTGCAAACTCCACAAAGACAGTTGCCTGGGGTGGGTATTGAACTCAGGTCCCTGACGCTGTGAGGCAGCAGTGCTAACTGCTAAGCCTCTGTGCCACCCCAATTGAAGGAAGGATATTATTAAGCTGGAGAGGGTTCAGAAGAGATTTACCAGGATGTTGCCAGGAATGGAAGATTCAAGTTATAAAGAAAGGCTGGATAGGCTGGAATGTCTTTCACTGGAGCGCCAGAGGTTGAGAAGTAACATTATAGACGGTTATAACATCATGAGGGACATAGATCGGGTTAATGGTTGGTGTCTTTCCCCTAGGATGAGGAATTCTGAGACTCCGGGGCAGATTTTTAAGGTGTGAGTAGAGAGGTTTAAAAAAGACATGAGGGGCAGATTTTTTTTTGTTTTCAACACAGAAGGTGGTTCATGTGTGGAATGAACTTCCTGAGGGAGTGGTGGATGTGGACACAGTTACAATGTTTTAAAGACATTTGGATAAGTACATCAATAGGAAAGGTTTGGAAGGATATAGGCCAGGAACAGGCAGGTGGGGCTAGTTTAGTTTGGAATTATGTTCAGCATGGACTGGTTGGACCAACGGGTCTGTTTCCGTGCTGTATACCTCTGTGGCTCTATTAACATTGAGTTCTGGGATTGACAAACAGAGACAGAAATCCTAGAAGCAAGACTTCAGTCGTGAGGAACTTCAGAAAGAGGAGATTTCTGACCCAAGGTGATTACACTGAAGATGGTAGCAATGCCTGCATTGAGCTGGGTGTTGGAGGAGAGCTGAGGGGCAAGATTTCTAGAAGTATACAGGGGGATCCAATACATTCAAACTCTTACACAAATATCTACAAATATTCTCAGGTCAAGTGGCTCATCTTCCAAGTTCTGACGTGGCTAAGATGGCTTTTTGATGTGTAAGTGAAATGGCTCTAGAGGGAAATTTGAGTTAAGAAATTCACTTTACAGTCAATGTTAAAATTTTAAATAGAGTCATTACTTACATTCAGACTTCGGATTTTTGGTTTATAAGATTATTTTGTTTTAAAGAGTGAACCTTATGGATTCATTCCTTTAGCAAACAATTAGATGTTTGGATTTCCCCAAAGAAATAACTAGCCTTTACCAAGATCACAATGTTTTGTCGATTGTAAAGGCTGAAGGTTTGCACACCACTGCACTCACTTATAATCGGAAGTCACACCATTCCAGGTTCTATTCCTTCACTTCTCCTGATGAAGGGACAGCGCTCCGAAAGCTTGTGATTTCAAATAAACCCGTTGGACCATAACCTGGTGTCATGTGACTTCTGACTTTGGCCACCCCAGTCTAACACCAGCACCTCCACATTATGGCTACCATCAACACCTCCCTTTTAGCACAGACATTAAACCAAGGGCTCGTTTAATCTCTCCAGTTGGTTGTGAAGATCCTGCAGCAGATTTGAAGGAAGAGCTGGCGAGTTCTTGCCAAAGTTTAATCACCCAAACAGCGTCAGAGGAACAGACTGCCTGGTCATTACTAAGTTACTGTGACACCTCACTGTTAGCAGGTTACCCGCCCAGCATCAGCTAGACTTCCAGAGTGCGGCACTGTCTTAAAAAGGTGCTTTAGAAAAGACAAGTCTCCCTTTTGTTTTAAAGGTAGAGCTCGTGCAAGGGTCAATTGTGTTCCAACTCATTGCACAGCACGTGATGGTGCTTTCCCAGAGCATTCCACAGGCTGAAGGAGTTAGTACACTGAATCACCTCCCCATGTTGTGACAGCTGGAATTTCCCACAATCACACCAGACAGCCTGGGGCTACACACAATGCCCACATGTACAGCCACGTGCTGCTGTGCTTTGGCAGGAATAGAACCCAGATAGCCACCACCCTCCCAAACAAAATCTCTTTGCCTTCAATTCACGTGGCTGGGAGTAACGGATAAACACAGAAATAAAGCCTGAATGCTCACAACGAGGTTCTTATCCAGAAAGCGGCTTTGTCACAAATCTAACAGGAACAATGGTCAGGCTGGTGATTGAAATCAAGGATGGTTCTGTGTTTATAGAGCCCTTTCAAACAAACCTTTAACACATGACATTTCCCCAAATCTGCAGTTCGAAAATAAAATCCGAGTAAACCAAGCTCACATTGCATTTTTCAGAGAGAGCCCTCACAACCCCAGCCCTTAAAATGTCAAACATTCGATTACACTGCTCGTTAAAATTATTTTAATGCAATTTTAATTATTTTACCAAAACTACAGTACACCATATCTGGAAGGCAGCATTCAGGAATTTGTTCCCTGGATTTAAAGAAGCTGCAGTTTAAGAGAGTAAGAATGGTGTTGGAATTCCTTGGTATTTGAATGTAAAAAATTCTTCACAGAAATCCAATAATTTACTTCAGGCAACAGCGTTAAAGGCCTTCACAATCAGGAGGGGCATTTGCAATGTGGACCCATCCAAATTGGGATTACGGCTGATTCAAGGAATGTTCTTTTATGCTAGCTCAAATAGTCATGGAATTGCGCCTTTACACTTCACATTCTTTGATGGCTTGGCCAGTTTCAAGTAGACCCTGCTCAAAAGTAAAAGGTGTCATCAGGCAGTCAACTCTAGAGCCGTAACGGTGGGGTATGATAGAATAGAATGGGAGGAGGGTCAGCATAAACTGATTGGGCTGAATGGCCTGTGTCCACGACATATATTCTATGAAGCTTTCATCAGAGTTGGGAAGGGACAGTCATGGGAAGCTCGCGCTTCACTCGGTGGTCATGAGTTAAAATTACCGCATGCAACTGGAGACTTCAAAAGCCGAGAACCCCTTTTAAAAAGCAAAGGCAGGAACTGGCGGTGAATTCTGAATGAGTGGGAGGTGGATGAGCTTCACTGGGGAGTCCTCATTAGATTACAGTTCCTGTATGCGCGTGCTACCATTGGGAAATCAAACACCAGGCTGGTCTCTCTCGCTCTCTCTCTCGAGAACACAGCAATCAAAACTGGCACTCAGTGCCAAAAATAAGCCCAAGGGATATATATTGGGCGACGTTCACTTTACAGTAATTTGGCACATGGGCTGGAAGCTTGCTGGGAAATACTGACACATCGTGCATTCTTTATTTTACATTAGGTTCCTTTCCTCACTTTGCTTGCTAAAAGTGGTCAATAAAATTGCCATCAACACTGAGTTGATCTCAACTTTATTCATTCTGTAGCCTGTTTATGTTCCGAAATCAATTTTGCCACGGCTGGCAAATTTCTTGGACAAATTCAATATCCGTGCGCCCAATTTAGACAGCTTGGAGCTCAGCTCAAATGAAATGCATTTTCTAAGCAACTGCTCTGTGCCACACTGCACCTGAGCAGCTGCTGTGTAGTTTATTATGGATCGAGACAAGCAAAATACACAGACGGAAATAGCTGTCAAAACTCATTCTTGCTGAAATACTTTCTGAATTACTGTAACAGAAAGATTTGCATTTGTTTTTCCCTATAGCCAGGTAAAGGTTTATTGAAATGGTAAAATTACAACAGTAAAAAAAGATGGCCAGAAAACTAGAAGTTATAATGAAATGGAGTGATTCAATTTTCTTTTCTGCATTTATATATCTCTCAGCACATTCTAAAGTCCTGATGAAGTATTTGTTTCAAGTGTTGCTCTAAGGCAAGCAAATCTACCAGCCGAAATTTGCAGAGTGGCGATTCCACAAACATCATGATGATAAAGGGAGAATTTGACAAGATGGCAGAGGGAGAATTGTGGGTCAGATCAGTCAGCTCTTCTGTGATTAAACTGCAGGGATCCCACTCCACCCTATGCACATGGTACACTACCCTCTAGCTTCTTAGGGAACTCACCCTCCTCCCTTCATTCCATCCACACAGCGACCTTTATCTATCTCTTCCAAAACCTGACAACTTTCAAAACATGGCTTTGCAATTATGTTTTCTTCTCCCACTTGCCCATTCCTCTTTAGTTGTCCCCTTTGCACATCATTAAATGTTACATACAAATGCAAGAGCACCATTAAGGCGGCAAATGGAATATCGTCCTTCATTGCTAGAGGGATGGAGTTTCAAAATAGGGAGGTTCTGCTGCAGCTGTATAGGGTGTTGGTGAGGCCACACCTGGAGTACTGTGTACAGTTTTGGTCTCCTTACTTGAGAAAAGATGCACTGACGCTAGTGTGTGTGTGTGTGTGTGTGTGTGTGTGTGTGTGTGTGTGTGTGTGTGTGTGTGTGTGTGTGTGTGGGGGGGGGGGGGAGGAAGGTGGGTGCAGAGGGGGTTCCCTAGGTTGATTCTGGAGTTGAGAGGGTTGGCTTGTGAGGAGAGACGGAGTAGACTGGGATGATAGTCATTGGAATTTAGAAAAATGAGGAGGATCTTATAGAAACATATAAAATTATGAAGGGAATCGATAAGATAGAAGCAGGGAGGTTGTTTCCACTGGGGGGTGAAGTTGGAACTAGGAGGCAGAAACGCAAAATAAGGAGGAGCAGATTTAGGACTGAGCTGAGGAGAAACTTTTTCACCCAAAGGGTTGTGAATCCGTGGAATTCTTGTCCAGTGAAGCATCTGAGGCTACCTCATAGAACACAGGACAGTACAGGCCCTTCGGCCCTTGATGCTATGCTGACCTTTTATCCTAATCCAAGATCAAACTAACCGACATACCCTTTGTTTCACTATCATCCATGTGACAATCCAAGAGTCACTTAAATGTCTCTAATGTATCTGACTCTACCTCCACCGCTGGCAGTGCATTCCACACACCTACCACTCTCTGTGTAAAGAACACACTTCTGACATCTCGCCAAAACCTTCCTCCAATCACCTTAATATTTTTCCCCCTCATGATAGTCATTTCTGCCCTGGGAAAGAGTCACTGGCTATCCACTCTACCTATGTCTCTCATCATCTTGTACACCTCTATCAGGTCACCTCTCATCCTTCTTCACTCCAATGAGAAATGCCCTATCTCCCTCAATCTTTCTTCATAAGACATGCCCTCCAGTCCAGGCAGCATCCTGGTAAATCCTGGTGGGCGGTAAGGTGGCACAGTGGTCAGCATTGCTGCCTCACAGTGCCCGAGACCTGGGTTCAATTCTCGCCTCAGGCGACTGACTGTGTGGAGTTTGCACATTCTCCCTGTGTCTGCGCGGGTTTCCTCCGGGTGCTCCGGTTTCCTCCCACAATCCAAAGATGAATTGGTCAGGTGAATTGGCCATGCTTAATTGCCTGTAGTGTTAGGTAATGGGTAAATGTAGGGGTACAGGTGGGTTACACTTTGGCGGGTCGATGTGGACTTGTTGGGCCGAAGGGCCTGATTCCGCACTGTAATGTAATCTAATCTAAATCTAATCTCCTCTGCAACATCTCTAAAGCTTTCACATCCTTCCTATAATGAGGCGACCATAACTGAACACAATGTTCCAAGTGTGGTCTAACCAGGGCGTTAGAGAGCTGCAGCAAAACCTCGCGGCTCTTAAACTAAATTCCCCTGCTAACGAAAGCCGACACACCAAATGCTTTCTTAACAACCTATCAACTTGGGTGGCAACTTTGAAGGATCTATGGACATGGACCCCAAGATCTCTCTGTTCCTCCACACTGCCAAGAATCCTGCCTTTAACCCTCTAATCTGCGTTCAAATTCAACCGTCCAAAATGAATCACTGGACACTTTTTCAGGTTGAACTCCATCTGCCACTCCTCAGCCCAGCTCTACATACTGTCAATGTCTCGTTACAACCTACAACAGCCCTCCACACTATCCACAACTCCACCAACCTTTGTGTCATTGGAAAAAACTTACTAACCCACCCTTTCCACTTCCTCATCCAAGTCATTTATAAAAATCACAAAGAGCAGAGGTCCCAGAATAGATCCCTGTGGAACACCATTGGTCACCGAGCTCCAGGCTGAATACTTTCCATCTACTACCACCCTCTGGCTTCTAAAGGCCAGTCAATTCTGTATCCAGACAGCCAAATTACCCTGTATCCCATGCCTGCTTATTTTCTGAATGAGCCAACCATGTGAAACCTTACCTAAAATCCATGTACACCACATCCACTGCTCTGCCGTCAATGTGTTTTGTCACATCCTCAAAAAATTCAGTAAGGCTTATAAGGCATGATCTGTCCCTCACAAAGCCATGCTGACTGTCTCTAATCAAACTATGCTTTTCCAAATAATCATAAATCCTGTCTCTCAGAATCCTCGCCAATAATTTGCCCACTACCAACGTAAGACTGACTGGTCTGTAATTCCCAGGGTTATCCCTATTCCCTTTTTTAGGCAAGGGAATACCATTTACCACCCTCCAATCATCTGGCACTACTCCAGTGGACAGTGAGGACGCAAAGATCATCAAAGGCACAACAATCTCTTCTCTCACTTTGTGTAGTAACCTACGATATATCCCATCTGGCCCAGGAGATTTATCTATCCTCTTGTTTTTCAAAACTTCCAGCACATTCTCCTTCTTAATGTCAACCTGTTCGAGCATATCAGCCCATTTCACGCTGTCCTCACAAACAATGAGGTCTCTCTCACTAGTGAATACCAAAGTAAAGTATTTATTAAGGATCTCCCCTACTATCTCCGACTCAGGGGCAAGTTCCTTCCATGATCTCTGATCGACCCTACCCTCACTCTAACCATCCGCTGGTTCCTCACATAAAAGTGTGGAACGCCTTGGGGTTTTCCTTAATCCTACCCACCAAGGCTTTCTCATGCCCCTTCTAGCTCTCCTAAGTCCATTCTTCTTCCTTGCTGAATGCTTTTAAGGGAAAGATAAATAAATTGTCGAACAGAAAAGGAATTAGGGGTATGGTGAGCGGGTGGGTAAATGGAGCCGAGTCCATGAGAAACATCAGACTGAACGGCAGAGCAGGTTCGATGGGCCAAATGGCCTACTCCTGCTCCCATTTCTTATGTTCTTATGATCAAGACCAACAGGTTAAATTGGATGAGGTGGAGTTGGAATGATAATGGGAGGAGTGATGGGGGTAGGTACCTGTATTGAGAGTTGTCCCTGTTGGAGGAAGAGTGGAGTTGAGACCAGGGTAGGTTAAGATCAGATTTGAAATTTGAGAGATCCACTGAGAAGTCTAATAACAGCGGGGAAGCAGCTTTGTTGGAACAATCCTTTGGTATCTGTCATCAATGAGGGGTCAGGGTGCCCTGCATTTATGTTTGGAAAATGTAATTACAATAGCTTCAAATAAAACTAGTAACCATAACAAACCTGGACCACTAGTCATTTAGGCTTGCACTGCTACATTAACAGGGCCTCCAGACAAAATATTAACTCACCTTTTCTCCAAAGTCATCCTTCCGATTGAGCATCTCTCTCAGCGTTTGAAGAATTTTAATGCAGAGTTTCTCCTCTTTATCCATCAGCTTTTTGGAATGATTAATCAATCTGTGATTAGGTCAACACACGGTCAGTATTGCTCTGTGAAATCTCTGACACACAAGCAACGTGACGTGCTAAAAACTCATGCTAATATTGTTTTTGTTTTGGAGATCTACAATATTATGTCAGGTCAAGAAATGTTTCAAATAACTGAAGTAAAAAACCATGGGTGCCGGAAATCCGAAACAAAAGCAGAAATTGCTGAAGTAATTCAGCAGATCTGGCAGCTTTTGTAGAGAGAAAGCACAGTTGGCGTTTTGGATCCAGTGACTCTTCATTTAGACCCTTCTGAAGACGGGTCACCGGACCCGAAACATTAACTCTCATTTCTCTCTGCAGGTGTTGCCTGACCAGAGTCCCTTCAGCAATTTTTGTTTTTGCTTCAAATTATTGAATCACTGGAGAGCAGATTTCACTATATATCACAAATACCACTATATTCTATCAAGAAAAAGCCTTCAGTGAATTTACATAGACTTTAGAATTTAATGAGATTTTTTAAAAGTGAAATTGACAAACATATTGCGGACTGAAGGCAGACAACGTGGCCAATATCTGATGATAGGCATACAAGCGTTCGAAAGGAAGGGGCTGCAGAGTTAGTGGTGGCATTGGTCAAAATACTTCAGAACCCACTGGATTCCTGGACGGCCCCCCACTGGATTGGAAAACCACCAATCTGACGCCTGTATTCAAAAAGGGAGTGGATCAGAAAGCAGGAAACTGGAGGCCAGTGAGCTGAGGGGAAACGCTAGAGTGCATTACTGAGGAAGGAACTGCAGGATAGCAAATTTTAACTGATAACATACCTCGGGACATGTTACTGCATTAAAGGCTCTACAAAAATGCACAATGTTGTTGTTTATGCTGTTGCAGCAAAGTGTCCCAGGAGAAGTTCACTGAAGATGAATTATCAAAGACAATGTCTCAACATGAAAATGTCAGTTGGCCACTCTGTCCCTCAAGTCTGATCTGTCATTCAATTAGATCATGGCTGGTTACCAGAGAGGGTGCAGAAACGATTTATCAGAGTGTTACTGGGAACGGAGGGTTTAGGTTATAAGGAGAGGCTGGATAGACTGGGACTTTTTTCACTGGAGCATAGGAGGCTGAGGGTTGACTTTATCGATGTTTATAAAACCATGAGGGGTATGGATAAGGTGAATAGCAGATGTCTTGTTCTGGGGTGGGGGTTCGAAGACTCAGGGGCACATTTTTAAGGTGAGTGGAAAAAGATTTAAAAAGAGACATGAAGCAATTTTTGTTTTTACACAGAGAGCAGTTTGTGTGCGGAATGGACGTTCAGGTGAAGTGGAGGATGTGGTTACAGTTACAACATTTAAAGACTTTTGAATAAGTACATGAATGAGAAACTTTTGTAGGGATATGGACCAAGTTCAGGTAAGTGCGACTAGTTTAGTTTGGGATTATGGTCAGCATGGATTGGTTGGACTGAAGGGTCTGTTTCCGTGCTGTATGACTCTCTGACTTTGTACCAAACTAAAGCTAAGTGGTACAGAAGAGGAGTCAGCTTTACACAACAATTTTAATATGAGCAGGCTTTCAGAAGTGCTTGTTCAACGGTCTATCCATTGAACCTGGAGGCACTGCAGGTGGAATTTATCTCACACTCTTCGGTGTTGGTCTTGCGTTGTCTCTGTCTTCCTGCAGTACAACAGCTGGCTAACAACATCTGCTCCGCACACCAGCATTTTTGCGACCTGCAGAGGTCTTTGCAGAGGTGGAAGGTTGAGCTGATCTAGTGTTGGACTCCTCGACAATGGTGGCTTTTTCAGGCCAAGTTATGGGGAGTGGTCAACTTGTTCCAGGTCTCTCCTTCACCATGATGGAAGCCATGAAGTGGAGGTGCCAGTGTTGGACTGGGGGATGGACAAAGTCAGAATTCACACGACACCAGGTTATAGTCCAACAGGATACTGGATTAGTGGTGCTGGAAGAGCACAGCAGTTCAGGCAGCATCCAACGAGCAGCGAAATCAACGTTTCGGGCAAAAGCCCTTCATCAGGAATAAAGGCCTGATGAAGGGCTTTTGCCCGAAACGTCGCTTTCGCTGCTCGTTGGATGCTGCCTGAACTGCTGTGCTCTTCCAGCACCACTAATCCAGTATTTGGTTTTCAGCATCTGCAGTCATTGTTTTTACCTTATAGTCCAACAGGTTTGTTTGAAATCACGAGCTTTCAGAGCACTGCCCCTTTGTCACCTGATGAAGGAGCAGCGCTCCAAAAACCTGTGATTTCAAATAAACCCATTGGATTCTAACCTGGTGTCATGTGACTTCTAATATAATGGGAGGGGGACCAGGCCTGGAGCGATACCAGTTTTGTTTCAGCACCATTCAGGAACAGACTGAGACTCTTTCATACACTAGAACCAAGAGCAGTACAGCACAGAAACAGACACTTCTCAAAGCCTGTGCCATCACATCTTGCCCTTCCATTACAGGATCTGTATCCCTCTATTCCCTTCCTATTCATAGATTTGTTCAGGTGCTTCTAGAATACTGCTATAGTGTCTGCTTCCTCCACCTCCACTGGCAACACATTCCAGGCACTCACCACCCTTTGTTTGAAAAACAATTGCCTCGCACATCTCTTTTAAAAACTTTCCCCCTTGCACCCTGAACCTGTGTCCCAGAGTACTTGACCCCACCCCCAAACCCCGCCACACTCCTCCACCCTGGGATAAAGCTTCATACTTTCCACTCTATCCATGCCATTCACAATCTCAAACTTCTGTTAGGTCACCCCTCGACCTCCTGCATTCCAGTGAAAATAAACCTCTATTCAACCTTTCTTCGTAGCTAAACAATCCCCCTCACCCCCCTCCAATACCAGGCAACACCCTGGTAAATGTTTTCTGTACCCTCTCCAAAGCATCCACATCCTTCTGGTAGTGTGGTGACCAGGACTCTACACAATATTCTAAGTGTGACCTAACTAAAGTTCTCTAAAACCTCTTCTGAACTGACACAGCGTGGGTCGCTCAACTCAACACAGATTAACTGCCCTCCAGTTTCAATACTAAATCCCACCGAAATGGAACACTCCTTTACCTCAGTGCTAAAATTAAACTGATCAGTGTAGACATTCATGATCAACCTAACATGATAACTGAGACAGGAGTCTGGGCTTTGTGAGAGCTGTATATTAGTTCCCAAACTGACAATGCCATCAGCCGAAGCACCCAAGGTAATTGTGCTCACCATTCAAGTGAACGTCAAGTAGATTATCATCTGAACTCAGAGATCAGCATTAGTTGGGTTAGTGGAGTCAGTTTTAAGGTCCTTAGGGCAATCCATTGACTGTTTCATAGCAAATCAACAGGAATTCGGAGATCATAACCATCTTCTGCTACATGTGGGAGGCACGGTGGCTCAGCGGTTAGCACTGTTGCCTCACATCGCCAGGGACCCAGGTTCGATTCCAACCTCGGGCGACTGTCTGTGTGGAGTTTGCACATTCTCCCCGTGTCTGCGTGGGTTTCCTCCGGGTGCGCCGGTTTCCTCCCACAGTCCAAAGATGTGTAGGTTCGGTGAATTGGCCATGGTACATTGCCTGTACATAGTGTTAGGTGCATTAGTCAGAGGAAAATGGGACTGGGTGGGTTACTCTTCGGAGGGTCAGTGTGGATTTGTTGGGCCGAAGGGCCTGTTTCCACACTGTAGTGAGTCAATCACAAGGGGCAGGTAAATGTCCAACTTGAAAATTTCAACTGTCCCCAGCACCCACAGCCTTTGGAGCAGAGAGCTCCTCTACCCTTAGTGAGGAGAAGCTTCTCACGACTTTTCACTCGTCCTGGGTCTAGTTTCCATTTGATGTTAGGGATGTTTAACTTTTGCAAATAGGATTGGGCTGGCTGCAGTTCATTAGAGTTTGGGACACAGGTACGTTGGCTTAAAACCAGGTATTCTACTGCAACAGTTGATATAGAACCTTTAACATGGTAAAAAGATCTCACAGGGAGGGCAGCCAGACAGAAATCAACACTGTGTTAAGTGGAGACACTGGCAAGATGTTTGCTTAAAGTGGGTAGGTTTGAAGTTGTGTTTGAAAGGAGTGGAGAGGTTTGGAAATGGAATTCCAGAGCGTATATCCCCGATGGCTAAAGGCATGGCCACCAATAGTGGAGGGAAGGACGTCATGTTGAGGTTGCATAAAACGTTGGTGAGGGTACTGTTGGAGTTCTGTGTACAGTTCCGGTCACCCTGCTACAAGGAGGATATTATTAAATTAGAAAGGGTGCAGAAAGGATGTACAAGGATGTTGCTGGGATTGGCGGGTTTGAGATACAGGGAGAGGTTGAATAGGTTGGGACTTTTCTCCCTGGAATGTGGGACGCTGAGAGGTGACCTTACAGGGGTTTATAAAATCATGAGGGGCCTTGATAAGAGGAATAGCAAAGTTCTTTTTTTCTCCAGGGTATGGGAGTCCAAAAATAGAGGGCATATGTTTAAAGTGAGAGGGGAAAGATTTATAAAGAAACTGAGGGGGGGGCAACATTTTCACGCAGAGGGTGGTGCGTGTCTGGAATGAGCAGCCAGGTGAGGTGTGGATGCAGATCCAGTTACATTTAAAAGACGTAGAAGGGCTGATGCCTGAAACGCCGATTCTCCTGTTCCTTGGATGCTGCCTGACCTGCTGTGCTTTTCCAGCAACACATTTTCAGCTCTGATCTCCAGCATCTGCAGTCCTCACTTTCTCCTTTAAAAGACATTTGTCAGGTACACTGATAGGAAAGGTTTAGTGGGATATGGGCCAGACACAGGCAAATAGGATTAGTTTAGTTTAGTTTGAGAAATCTAATCAGCATGGACAAGTTGGACTTAAGGGTTCGTTTCCGTGCTGTATGACTCTATGACAAACCTGGAACTCATTTCTACACAACCAGATGTTTACTCAGACAGATCCTCACTGTTCTACACACACACACACACACACACACACACACACACACACACACACACACACATACACACACACATACACACACACATACACACACACACACACACACACACACATACACACACATACACACACACATACACACACACATACACACACACATACACACACACATACACACACACACACACAACCAGCTCTTGGCCTATGACCTACTTGCTCATGAAGGCTCCACTTTCACATCTCAACTGAGCGTCACTTCCATCTGGGAAAAGCAGCTCTGGACTATGGAGGACGTCAACCAGCAATGAGAACTCAGCGTGCACCATGGGCTGGAATTGTTGCTCAAGGGTGGACACTATATCCTGAAAACAAATGCAGCAAAACATCAGGCGACTGAGCAATCTGAATGTATCAAAGAGCTATTGCAGTGAATCTCGACAGTGCTCGTGGTTAACGGTGGAATGAAACTCATTGATAAATAGAATTAAGCTTCTGCATCAATTCTCCAATGCAGAATCCTGATGGCTTGCATCATAAGTGAGCATAATGCTGATCAAAGGCATATCCTTCTGTTATAATGCTTCAAATATAGCCCTTAAAATCACACAGCTTTAAAAAGGCCATTCATACCATCCTGCCTGTACTTGACCTTTGAAAGAGCTATCCAATTAGTCCTCCTCTTTCTCCATAGTCTTGCAAATATTTTTGGCCTGATTTCAAGACCTGACTGCACAATGTGCTTCAGCCATTAGCCAAGTCTCTGTTGAGGGTTTTTGACTGAGGCTTCTACCATCTTGAAGCACAATGGCAGCAGATACATGGGAACACCACCACCTGCAAGCTCCTCTCCAGGCCACTCACCACCCTAATGTGAAAATATATCGCTGTTCCAAAATCCTGGAAACCCCTCCCCAGCGGCATTGTGGATGAACCTACAGCACGTCAACCTGCAGAAGTTCAAGGAGGCAGCTCACCACCACCTTCTCAAGGGGCAACCTAGGGATAAAGGAAACAAATGCTGGACCAAATCATTCATGCCCTCATCTGAAAATGAACTCTCTCAAAAATCCAATTCCCGCTTGAATGTATCGATGTATAATCTCTAAACCTTCAACCTGTTCTCAGTTCGGAGAGATGGGTTTTGTTGTAAGGTGAAGCCTCAGTGTGTTGTAATCAGCTGGACCTACTCCCACCTCCCCTCATTCCTGTTTAGTAGCTACAAAGGCCTGCTTGGCAGAGTCGATAGAGGGATCTAATGAGAAGATCTAATGAGAAGACACCCACATCTTATTGCAGCCTATTGCTTCATGGTGATCATCATAGAATAGAACAGAACAGAATCTTATACACTGTGGAAGCAGGCCATTTGGTCTAACAAGTCCACACCAACCCTCTGAAGAGTATCCCACCCAGACTCTTTCCCCATCCCTATTATCCTACATTTACCCCTGACCAATGCACCTAACCTACACATCCAGTGAACACCACAGGCAATTCAGCACGGCCAATCTACCTATACTGCATGTCTCTGGGAGAAAACTGGAGCACCAGGAGGAAACCCACACAGACACGGAGAATATTCAAACTCCATACGGACAGTCGCCAGAGGCAAGTTACCTGAACATGACAGAGGTTGTGAAGGGGGACTATGAAGAGAGAGCTGGATGGCTGGTCTTACTCCTTCGAGATCCTAAACCATTCTCCTTCCAACTCCATAAAACAATCGATCAATCATTGTTGGGGGTGTGGGGCTTTGGACATGTTAACCCTTCAGACACTGGCTTTTACCTGCAACTTCTCTATAATATTCCTGTAGTCCAAGGGTGATCCACCGATTGGGTCTTTATAGCGTGGTGCACTGCGGGCAGACATTCGCCAGCCAATCGCAGCCTTCTGTACCATGTTGGAGTGGGTCTTCATAAAGAGGGTGTTCACTTGGCTGTCCAGGTCGACAGGAATTGCTATCGCTCGGCTCTTGGCTGCGAGGAGAAACCAAAGGGATCACTTTCATCACAGAACGCAATGGGAGAGCACTCACCTCTGGAGGAGCTTCAATCCCCATTCAAGACACATAGAATAGAATCATAGAATCCCTACAGTGTGGAAACAGGCCCTTCGGCTCAATACATCAACACCGACCCTCTGAGGAGTAACCCACCCTATAACTCTACATTTACCCCTGACTAATGCATCTAACCTTCACATCCCTGAAAACTACGGGCAATCTAGCACGGCCTAACCTGCAGGTCTCTGGGAGGAAACTGGAGCACCCAGAGGAAATGCAGGCAGTCACAGGGAGAACATTCGAATTCCACACAGACAGTCACCCGAGGGTGGAACTGAACCTGGGCCCCTGCCGCTATGGGGCAGCAGTACTAGCCGCTGAGCCACTGTGCTGCCCCACTGGACAATTATAATCTCAAAGCTGACTCTCCAGTGCATCACTGAGGGTATACTGTACATTCCTTTGGGCGAGATGGCAGAAACAGAAGATCTTGAAAAGAGCAAGGGAGCTTCCCCTGGTGTCCTGCCTGATATTTTTTGCCCAATCAATAGCAGATTACCCAATCATCTCCTCCACTCACGGCCGTGGGAGCCATGTTTCCCTGAATTGCAATGGGGTCTGTATCAAAGTAGAAAAATTGCTGGAAGACATCATGTCTGGCAGCATCTGTGGAGAGAAAGCAGAATTGACATTTGGGGTCCAGTGACCCTTCACCAGAAACGTCAACTCTGCTTTCTCTCCATAGATGCTGCCAGACCTGCTGAGGATTTTCCAGCAATTTCTGTTTTTGTTTCTGATTTCCAGCATCCTCAGTTCTTTTGGTTTTTGAAAAATTATATCAAAGTGCTCCATTTGAAGCATTCCCGAATTCTTCCCTGCTGTGACCTCAGGTTTTGGTTTGGAATTTTGTCAAAAGGTCTTCTTAGTGAGAAGCACTGGGTATAGAACATTCCCTCTTTTCCTTTTTGAAAGCAAGAAGCAAACCTTAAATTGGGACTCGTCAAGCCAGACACCATTCCAAAAGAAAGGGAGGGTTTACAGGGGGTTCAACAGTTGTTAAGACTCAATTAGGGCTCCACATTAGCCATTGCTGCCTCAGAGTCTCACCCTCACTATCTCAGCTATTGACTCTACAGGGGGCTATGTCCTACAGTTTGAGGGGGTTCGGACTCACTAGCTCGAAAGATCATTTCCAGGTTGTGAAAGATACTAAAGAAAGGCAGGTTCTTACTCCCTAACGTTTAATGATAAATGTTTTCAGCAAGTGGACAGTGAAGAAGGCTATCTAAGATGATCAAAAGATCTTGATCAATTGGGTCAATGAGCTGAGGAGTGGCAGATGGAGTTGAATAAATGTGAGGCATTGCATTTACGTAAAACATACAAGGGCAAGACTTATACAATTAAAAGCAGGGCCTCAGGTCATGTTGTAGAACAGAGACACTTAAGGGTTCAGGTACATAGTTCTTTGAAAGTTGCATCACATGTCAACAAAGTGGTTAAGAAGGCATTTAGCACACTTGCCTTTATTACTCAGACCTTGGAGTGAGAGAGTTGGGACGTGATGTTGAGGCTGTACAGGATGTTAGTGAGGCCTCTTCTGGAGTACTGTGTCCAGTTCTGGTCATCCTGTTATAGGAAGGATATTCTTAAGCTGGAGAGAGTTCGGAAGAGATTTACCAGGATGTTACAGGACTGCAGGGTTTGAATTAAAGGGAGAGGCTGGATAGACTGGGACTTTTTTCACAGGAGTGTAGGAGGTTGAGGGATGACCTCATTGAGGCTTATAAAATCATGAAGGTATAGATAAGGTAAATGACTGGTGCCTTTTCTAGGCTGGGGGATTTGAAGACAGGGGGATATACTTTTAAGGTGAGAAGATTTTAAAAAGACATGAGGGGTGACTAATTTTTTTTTTACACATAGTGGTTCATGTGTGGAATATATTTCCAGAGCAAGTGGTGGACGCAGGTACAGTTATGTTTAAAAGACATTTGGATAAGTACATGAATAAGAAATGTTTTGAAGGATACGTGCCAAGCGCAGGTAGGTGGGACTAATTTAGTTTACGATTATGGTTGGCATGGACTGGTTAGACCGAAGAATCCATTACCACGCTGCTGGGCTCTAAGTAAATCAAGATGGATAAGTCTGAGGGTTAAATGAGAGGAATGGGAACAGTTCATCATGAAGATCGCACCTTCCTGATATAGCTGCATGTGATAAGACACGTCCCACTCTGCCTTGACATTATCCTTCAACCTGACCACCCAACATCCCACTTTGCATTTTAATACTAACAGTGACTTTGACGAATTGCCTAAACCACCCACCCCATGTTCTCCTTATGCAGGGGTTGTAGTTTAGCACAAATTTGAGGGATTATGTAGTATTCTGGCTCCATGCCATTCAAGCATTCGCCTGAAATACTCTCCTGGTCCTCTCCAGGAAAGCATCAGACAGAGAAGACTTTCATCTATTACATCAGCTGGCTGGATCTTACTCAACTCTGCAAGATAATGGTCAAGTGTTTTCATGTACCATGCAAGCACACCCCAGCCCCAGTGCCTCTCCCAGTGGATCCATTCCAAAACCTGCACCTGAAAGGAACTCCCTGTCAAATCTGATAGATTGCAAAAACAAACAAGCAATATTGCGCAAGACGCAAACTTACCAACTTCAGCCAAGGTCTTAATACAAGACTCCACTGAAGACTTCTGCGATGGATTTGGCCAAGTGCAGTTGTAAATTCGAAAGGCAGACTGTAGCAGTTGAATAAATATTGGCTGGTGTGTCTGCAGACATGAGGAAATGTGAAAGACCATTATATGCCACCATTTCTCTCCCTGAATAATATCAGATGTATTCCCCCGGCCAAACAGTTCATGTGCAGCTTGTACTATCGAGGTAGAGAGTGAGCTAAGCTTGATTTGAGGTGCAATTGTGAACAAGAACTAAACTGGGCTCTTGATTTGACTGTGGCTCAGATCTTCTCACGATACTTTTAATGATTTGAAAGATGGCATTTGCAATCTCTGTTGATTGACAATGCCAAGCCTTGAGCAGAAAGGATCCAATTCGCCCACTCAAACAGACCAGATGGTTCTGGTGACATGGGCTCAACATTAACAGCAGGATACCCGACACTATCCAAGTATTTTGCAATGTACCAAGTTATACGGAGATGATAAACGGCATAAATCTTCAAACAGCAAAACCTTTTCCACAGCCTTTGGATTCAACGCCTCATAGATTTTAACACCTTCGGCCTCAAGACTGAACTTGTTTAACCAAAAATTTCAAATCAGTGGCCAGTCTCTAGGTCTAATCACACACAGGGATAAAAACATTCACCACTTGTACATGAAGCAGTCAAATTATGATGCACTTTTGAAGAGGGCAAAAAGATTGGTGGCCATTCAGCCCACTGTGCCAACATTGGAAGATGTCACAACATTAATGTGAACAGACTATCTGAAGAGCTTTAGCAGTTTGATTTTACTCACATCTGGAACAGGCCAACACTCATGGAAGGGTAAGGTTATAATAATGATTATAATAGAAGAGTGATTTAAGGAGAAATGGGGTCAATTGGGTAGTTAATGGAGGACTTTTGCCTTAGGCAGGAAAGTTGATGTTGCCCAAAGTCATCATGAAAGAGGTGGCAGTGTCGAGGCAGAAGGAATTAATGATTTCTTACAGTAAGACATTACAAAGGCATGTTGTGTTTAAAGTTGAGAACTGGAGTCAGGCTGGCAGCATCCAATGATGCTGAGGGAAGGAGAGTGAAAACTGCAGAGGCACTGTCTTCCAAACCTCCTCCGATGCACACCTGGAACCAGGGCACTGGAGAATTGTAAATATTACACCCTAGTTCAGAAAAGGATTGAAGACTAAGTCCAACAAGTACAAGCTCATCAATTTAACCTCTGCTGTGGGGAAGCTTTTTGAAATGATATTCCAGGCAAAATTGGATCAAAATCCTGGAACTCCCTCCCTAATGGCATTGTGGGTCGACCTACCACGGACTGGGTAATGACAGCAGATTCCCTTCCTCAAAGTACCAAATCAGCCAGTTGGTTTGACTTGGGTTCTTCATACAATCTGGTAGTTTCACAATCACTTTCACCTTGAGAAAGTTTATCATTTTCAGATTTTTAGTGAAATTGAAATTCACAAAACCAGCAGGGGCTGGATTTGAACTTGCCTTCTCTGGCTATCGGTGCAGTCGTTACAACAGTGGAAGAGAATGTTCAGCCCACTGAAGAGAATGTACCCAATCCCATTTCCCCCACCAATTCCCCAAGATGCTGCAATTTCTTTCCTCTTCCCGCTATTATCCAATTCCTTCTGAAAACCCTATCTAAGTCTGTTTCCACCGCATTCTCAGGCAGTATAACCCAATCCTATCCCTTCGCTGGTAAAAGTGCAGCTGTGCTCTGTTTTGCCAGTCCCCACCTATTGCTGTCATCTGGTTCTCAACAGTTTCTCCCCTCTCTCTGTTCAAACTCTTTGTGGTTTTCAGCATCTCAATCAAAATGTCCTCTCAACCTTTGTTTCTCAAGGTGAACACTCCCCATTTACCCACCTAGCTGAAGGTCCTCATCCCTGGAAGCATTTTCATGATCCTTTCCTGGACCCGTTATTGTCTTCACATCTTTCCAGACTGGACAACGGAGGCTAACCCAACTCTTTATAAGGATCTGCCATAACTTCCTTATTTTTGTATTCTGTGCCCATGTTGATTAAACCCAGGATACTGTACGTTCTACTAACCACAGACTGAAAAGAATAAAGCACACTTGCACATACAAACATTGTCCACAGTTAAACTTCCCACCATCTATTTGGAAATAATTATTCACCCTTAAATTGCAAACATGAACCCTTAGGAAAAGGAAATTTCAGAAATGTAACAACACTCACCAGATGGTCTTTGGACAGCCCCATGTGCTGAGGACTAGTTCATTTTTAACTAATTAATTCTTAGCACCAGGCAAAGGTGGCATTTAGCATGCTTCCATTCATTGCTCAGACCTTTAAGTATAGGAATTGGGATGTTATGTTGAGCTTGTATGGGAGGTTGGTGAGGCCACTTCTGGACTATCATGCCCAGTTTTGGTCACCCTGTTATAGCAAAGATACAGGAAGTCAGGGAGGGTTCAGAAGAGATTTACCAGGATATTGCCAGGGATGAAAGGTTGACAAAGACTGGAAAAGCTGGAACTTTCTTCCCTGGAGTGGAGGTGGTTGAAGGGTGGTCTCATAGAGGTTTATAAAATCATGAGAGGTATCAATAAGGTGAATAGCAAGTCTCTTTTGTGTAGGAATAGGGATTTCAATATTTTTAAGGTGAGAGGAGAAAGATTTTAAACAGGCATGACGGGCAATTTCTTTTCCCCACAGAGTGTGGTTCAGTTGAAGTAGTGGATGTAGGTACACTTACAATGTTTAAAAGACATTTTGAGAAGTACATGAATGAGAAATGTTTGGAGGGGTATGGGCCAGGTGCAGGCAAGTGGGACTAGTTTAGTTTGGGATTATGATTGGCGTGGACTGGTTGGACTGAAGGGTCTTTTCTATGCTGTATGACATTATGAATACGTAATTCAGCAAGTTATATAATTCAGGAGACAGGTTGTCACAAAGATGACTTACTTGTAGACTGGTGCTGTTGTCAGAGAATGGGGAGCTGAAGAAGCCACTGATGATACTCATTACTGTGTCTGTCATGTATTTCTCCAACGCAGTATCGGCATGTTTCCTGTCCGTTGTAGTGTTGCAAACCTTCATCAAATCAAGGAGGCAAGTGAACTCAAGAGACAACAGCCAAAAGGGGATGACGGGAGTTCAATAAATGGAAGGGCAAACCAAAACACAGTGGGTTCAACCTTCAGGTGAATTGGTCAAGTTTGTCAATATCCATTGATTCAAGCAGCAGGGATAACAAATGCTAACGCCCAATAGAAAGGCAGGGGGGGAACGGAGATTCACCAATGGTCTGACATCGCAAACTATTTTCGATGCTATTAAAAAAAAAAAATCTGGAATTTATATCCTGCCTATCACAACCTCAGGATGTTCCAAAATGCCTTCGAGCCAAAGTTAGTTAGTTTTGGAGTGGAACTATTGTTGGAATGTAGGAAACACGGCAGCCATTTTGCTCACAATAATGGGATCATTTATTGGCACCATCTGTGTAATGGTGATGTGCATAGAGAGATTAAAAAAAAAATCGGCCAGACACTTGGGAGCCTGCCCTTCCACAAGACGCCGTCATCGAATCATTTCTGTCGAACCAACGAGGCCTCAGTTGGACCTCATCTCTAATACACAGCTCTCCATTGACACCTCAGCACTGCATGGGTGGAGCAAGCTAACCATCATTCTCAACTCTCGGGTGTGGGGTTTGAACCCACAACCTCAAAATTACAATGGAGTATCTAAGAAGGAGCATCTGTTGGGGAACCAATCTTGCCACCTCACCCCTTCATTAAAAGCATAATTTTTTAAAAAATTCTGACATCTGGTTAAATCCTCTCATATTATTTTTGGTTTGCAGAATTCGGATAACACTGTATAACTTTGACATTACAAGTAATATTCAGCACCTGTGTTTTCAAAGATTTACAATTCAGTCACTACTTATTTGGGGCAATATTTACTACAGCTATGTAGATTTACTCTCGGAGTGTCAACAAAGATTCTTATCGACCAAGATCTTTCTTTCAAACTCCAAATAACAGAAGCAAAATGCTGCACATGCTGAAGGTCTGAATTAAAACAGAAAATGCTGGAAATATTCAGCAAATCTTTCAGAGTCTACAGTGAGACAAAGAGGTGATGTTTTGAGTCAAATATGACTCCTCTTTGTAACAAATTAGTACGACTCAGCTTCTTCTGAAAAGTTAATATTTCAAATCCAGTGAGGGCTTGAAATATTAACTTTGTTTCCATCTGTCAACAGATGCAGTAATGATACAATTGCTTGAAGAGATGTATTTTGTCCATTTTTTCACAAGGAGACAACAGGTATTGAGTGGCCTGCTTCAAAGGTCAATAAAGTAAACAGCTTGAGGGGCCTTGGGATTTATTTTTAAAAAGCTGGAACAATAGAAGCAGCCTGAATGGGTGGGGTCACGCTCTCAAAAGCTCTAGGATTTTCGGTTTTAGTTTTCAGCAGCTTCCAGGCTCTTGATGCCGGATGTGGAAGCTCTTATTCCTCTCTGTTATAGCTCAAAGGTGGGGGGGGGGGGGGGTCTCTCTTCCTGCTGCTAGAATTCCTTGTGAGGCAATTTAACTTACTGAATTTGCCTTTGCCAATGGTGTGCTAATGGGATGTTACTTTACTGGAACAGTTAATTAGTAATAGTTAATATAGATGTAATTTTGTTAAGCATTTTGAGAGCGTTGCAGTTAAGCCAATTCTTTTCTTTTCATTTTGTCTGTATTTTAATTATAGTTCATGAACAAAGTGTGTTTTGTTTCAAGCCTGGTAATTTGACCAAATGAATTGCATCTGGCACTTAACCTTTAAAAGTAAGGGTGTAGACTAATCTTCTGAATATATTTGGAGGGGGTTTGGTCTGATCCAAAACAACACTGACAGACTCTCTCCAGCACTTTGCGTTTTTATTTCAGTCCTTGTAATACATTGAAGACAGCCAGACTTAACCTGCTACATGTTTAATGGGAAATTTCACCTTCAGTCTATTCTGGATGTCTGCTCAAATCATAGAGGAGGTTCCTCTGCGAGACTTACCCGAACCATGTCGACAACAAAATTCTCAAAGAGTTTCCAGATGTGGTTGCTGGTGTAAATCTCTTTCATCTCCACCTCTGTGTCCACGTAGCAATGATTCACAAAATTAACGTATGCTTTTTTCACCTGCAAGGACAAGAAATGCTATTTTTTTCCCCCAGGTTCACCACTAGGCGAGATCCCATTACAGGAGCTACGGCTAAGAAAGAGAGATTTTTGATGCCTCAGTTAATTTTCTCTACAGTCCTTCATGGACAGCATGGTAGCTCAGTGGTTAGCACTGCTGCCTTACAGCGCCAGGGACCCGGGTTCAATTCCAGCCTTGGGTGACTGTCTGTGTGGGGTTTGCACATTCTCCCTGTGTCTGCGTGGGTTTCCTCCCACAGTCCAAAGATGTGCAGGTTAGGTGAATTGGCCAGCCATTCCTGATGAAGGGCTTTTGCCCAAAACGTTGATTTTCCTGCTCCTCGGATGCTGCCTGACCTGTTGTGCTTTTCCAGCACCATTCTAATCTGGTCTCTGGTTTCCAGCATCTGCAGCCCTCATTTTTGCCAAGCTAAATTGCCCATGGTGTTCGGTGCATTAGTCAGGGGTAAATGTAAGATTGGGGAATGGGTCTGCATGGGTCACTCTTCGGAGGCGGGGTGTGGACTTGTTGGGCTGAAGGGCCTGTTTCCACACTGTAGGGAATCTAATCTAATCCTTTCTCTAGGTCATTTAAATCTTCATTCTTAAACTGTGAGGATTTTGAAGGAGGCCAGCTTAGGTGAGGGGGAAGTTTGGATAGATTTTGAGACGGTCGTGATAAGTGGAAGAGGACAAGAGAAATGGGAGGGTGAGCAAGCAGGGACTTGGAGAGGATTGCAAGAGTGACTGGGCCCCACTGTGGTTCATGCCAGAATATCAAAGGCAGGCAGGACAACACCTGCAGGAGTAAGGGAGTAACCACCAGTGAGCACTGCAGTGGACACCGTTTTACTGGTGAGCGGGGGATAATTGAAGAAAGTTATCTGATACACACGGAAGGAAGGAAACAGGAGCCTGGTACGAAACGCCCACTGAAGGCAACATTGCAATCAGGTCCCCAAAATGTCTTTGATCCCTCAATAAGTACGCTGTTAGTGGCGCAAAGTGGTGACCCACCCAAAACGTTCGACTAACATTGTTTAGGTATAGCATGGTGGGGGCCAGTCAGAGGCCCTATTTATCCCAAGTCTCACTGACTTCAGTCTCTCTGAGGACCCTCACCGAGTATTTGGGGGGGGGGGGGGGATGAAAAGAAAGAGTTGGTGAAGAAGGGGAGGGAGCTGTGGGTGGGGGGGCTGTAGACAGGGAATTCTGTGGGAGAGCATCATTGGGGTGGGGAGGCGTTTGGAAGACTAGAGCCTTTATGTAGAAGAGGAGCCAGGAATGGGGGCAAATTGAGGGTGGGCAGAAGGGACACAGTGGGGTGAGGGCATAGGGTTGGGTGGGGAGATTGAATATTAGCCAGAGGGGGAGTGGAAGGGTAGAGTAGGAGATGTGAGGAATTTGTCCTCTTGATTCAGATGTGGTTAGCTCAGTTTTATTGCAAATTAAATGGAGAGTAACTCAGAATTCCAATGATTGGAATTGTGCAGATGCCCTATTTTATGAACAAAGTTAACCAAGGGGTTAAAAATAATTTGACAAAGTTGCTAACAAAAAGCTTTGATCTGTATGGAACAGTTAGACAGAACTTCTAGCTACATACCACCAGGTATATCCCAGTGTTTACCTTCACCCCCCCCCCCCCCCCCCCCCCCACCTTACACACTACCTGCACATCCTCCTATCCCTTACTTCCTCAAATATCCATTGAATTGTCCCTTAAATGCATCAAAACGAACCACCTTGGAAAATCCTTCAGAGACTCTATTCTGGACATTCTCACCTTTCTCTGGATCAAGGATTTTCTCCAAAGTTCCCTGCTGGACCTCAGATTAATAGCCTCTAACTTTGGTCAACCCCACGGTAGATTCTCTATGGATATCCCTCTGAACCCTTTTCTTAGAAACATGGAAAACAAGGGCAGCTATAGGCCACTTGGCTCTACAGGCCTGTTCTGCTAATCATTGTGATCACTGATGATCATCCAACTCAGTCACCTGCTCCTTTCTCCCCATACCCTTTGATCCCTTCAGTCCTAAGAACTATAATCTAACTCCTTTTTGAAAACATTCAATGTTTTGGCCTCAACTGCTTCCTGTGACAGAGAATTCCACAGGCTCCCCACTCTCTGGGTGAAAATATTTCTCAACTCAATCCTAAACAGCCTACTCTATATCCTCAGACTGGGATCCCTGGGTCTAGACTGTCTGGTCATTGGAAGCATCACTCCTGCATTTACCCTGTCTCATCTTGTCACATTTTACAGGTTTTCAAGACCTCAATAATCACCCCTCAGCCTTTTCTCTGTTACTAAAAAGAACATCAGTCCACCCAATCTGTCCTCATGTCCTTAATCTCTCAGTTCTGGAACCATTCTGCTCAATGTCTTTTGCATCTTCCCTAGTGCCTCTCTATCCTTTCTAGAATATGGAGATCAGAACTGTAGCGTTGGATGAACATTAAATATTGGTGAGAAGATCAACTTCCTCCATATCTCCTACCATCTCCTTCCTAATCATTCAGCCTTTTTCTTTTATTGCAAGTTGTCTGCAGAAATTATCCCAAATTTCAAGGGATCAGTGGGTTACCCTGCAAGGAAAGTTTGGAGAGGCTGGGCCATTAGAGTTTAAGAGAATGAGAGGTGGTCTTATTGAAACATAGAAGATCCAGAAAGAATTGGATAGAGTGGACACTGGGACGATGCTCCACCCACAGGTTAAGAAGGTGTCCAGCAAGCTTGCCTTCATTGCTCAGACCTTTGAGTATAGGAGCTGGGAAGTCATGCTGAGGTTGTACAGGACATTGGTGAGGCCTCTTCTGGAGTACTGTGTTCAGTTCTGGTCACCCTGGTGTAGGAAGGATATTATCCAGCTGGAGAGAGTTCAGAAGAGATTTATTCAGAACAGATTTACCAGGACCTTGCTGAGGATAGAGTTATAAAGAGGGGCTGGATAGACTATGGCTTTTATCACTGGAGTGTAGGAGGTTTAGGGTAGGCCTTATAGATATTTATAAAATCATAGATAAGTGAATGCCAAGTGTCTCTTCTCTCGGGGGATGATTTTAAGACTGGGGACATATTTTTACGGTGAGAGGAGAAAGATTGAAAAAAGAAAAGGCCTGAGGGACAATTTTTTTAAATACGGAGAATGGTTCATGTGTGGAATGAACTTCCAGAGGAAGTGGGGGATGTGGGTACAGTTCTAATATTTAAAAGACATTTGGATGAGTACATGAATAAGCAATGTTTGAAAGGATATAGGCAGGGGCGGCCTGTTTAGTTTGGGATAATGGTCTGTGTGGACTGGTAGGACCAAAGGGTCTGTTTCCATGCTGTATAACTGTGAGTGATAGGCAAGAATAAGGCTTAAGAATCAGAGGTCTCTCATTTAAGACCGGTAAGAGGAGAAGTCTTTTTTTTGTGGAGTTGTTAATCTGCGGAATTCTCCAGAAAGTAGAGTAGGTTCTGCTGCTGAACGTATTCAAGGAAGTGTTAGCTCCTAGATTGTAGCTGGGTGGGTGAGTCCAGCCCTGGGCAGCAAGGAAAATGCGGTTGAGCCCACAGCCATGATCGGAGATTGGTGCAGAGGAGGCCTCGATGATCTAATCATGATCCAACAGCATACCTTCCCAAGACTGTAAAAAGCAAACTAAAATCTCAGCTGTCACCCACGTAGCTGCTGCCACCTTGGAAACAGAAAGAGAAAGAGATGTGGCTGGGGACCTACCTCAGGGATGCAGTCCTCATGCGTTACCACCCTCACAATGTCGTCCAAGGGGAGGAGGGAATTGCACTTGATTTCTGTGTACACATTCTTGCCCTCGGTGCAGGCAGCGAGCAGCTCGACCAGGGTGATGTGGTAGTTGAGGGCACCGTTTTCATCGCTGCGGTCATGTTCGGAGGCCATCATTTGGAGAAGGTGAGGGAACGATGCCCGATCATTGTAAAACACCAGCACGTCCTCTCCCCCATTAGCCAGCTACATGAATCATCAAGGACACAGCGACAGTTATTAAAAGCTAATGGAGAGTTGTGTCGGTGAGTAATAACGCAGGAGTGAAACCGGACGGAGTTTCATGCCAAAGGGTCCTGACCTCATTGTGTTGAACATGAATACCACAATTCCACCCCCCCCCCCCCCCTTCCAACTACATACGAACAACCCATCTTCCAAAAGGATCACAAACAATTGGCTAGATTAATGAAAGCCTCCCTGTGTACAGCAAGATCCTACGAACAGCAATGTGGCAACATTTGGGGTAGATCCAATTTTTCTCTGGATAGCCTCGGTTTAAAAAGCTGGAGTTGCCTGCCTTTCCCTGAATGAGGTCAAATGGATCAGAGTCAGAGATGTACAGCACGGAAACAGACCCTTTGGTCCAACTCATCCATGTCGACCAGATATCCCAACCCAATCTAGTCCCCCTTGCCAGCACTTGGCCCATATCCTCCCAAACCTTCCTACACATCTACCCATCCAGATGCCTTTTAAATGTTGTAATTGTACCAGCCTCCACCACTTCCTCTGGCAGCTCATTCCATATACGCACCACCCTCTGTGTGAAGAAGTTGCCTGTTAGGTCCCTTTTAACGTTTTCTCTTCTCACTCTAGTTCTGGACTCCCTCACCCCAGGTTAAAAACTTTGTCAATTTATCCTCTCCATTCCCCTCATGATTTTATAAACCTCTCAGCTCATCGCTCTGCCTCTGACGCTCCAGGGAAAACAGCCCCAGTCTATTCAGCATCTCCCTATAGTTCGAATCCTCCAACCCTGGCAACACCTTTATAAATCTTTGCTGCAAACTTTCAAGTTTCACAACATCCTTCGAAAAGGAGGGAGACCAGAATTGCACACAATATTACCAAAGTGGCCTAACCAATGTACTGTACAGCCGCAACATGACCTCCCAACTCCCCAGGACCTTACCATTTAGGTGTGCAAGTGATTTGCCCTGATTTGCCCTTTCAAAATGCAGCACCTCACATTTATCTGAATTAAACTCCATCTGCCACTTCTCAGCCCATTAGCCCATCTGGTCAAAATCCCATTGTTCTCCAAGTTAATCTTCATTGTCCACCTCTAATTTTGGTGTCATCCATAAACACACTAACTATACCTCTTACGTTTACACACAAATTATATACATGATGAAAAGTAGTGGACCCAGCACCAATTCTTGTGGCACTCCACTGGTCACAAGCCTCCAGTCTGAAAAACAACCCTCCACCATCACACTCTGTCTTCTACCTTTGAACCAATTCTGTATGCAAATGGCCAGTTGTCCCTGTATTCCATGTGATCTAACCTTGCTAACCAGACTACAATGAGGAACTTTGTCGAACGTCTTACTGAAGCCCATATGGATCATGTCCACTGCTCTGCCCTCATCAATCCTCCTTATTACTTCCTCCAAAAACTCAATCAAGTTTGTAAGACATGATTTCCCACTCACAAAGCCATGCTGACTATGCTAATCAGTCCTTGCCTTTCCAAATGCATGTAAACCCTGTCCCTCAGGATTCCCTCCAACAACTTGCCTACTACAGACGTCAGGCTCACTGGTCTATAGTTCGCTGGCTTTTCCTTACTGCCTTTCTTAAGTAGTGGCACCATGTTAGCCAACCTTCAGTCTTCCAGTACCTCAAATGTGACTATCGATGATACAAATATCTCAGCAAGGGACCCAGCAATCACTTCCCTCGCTTTTCACAGAGTCCTAGGGTACATCAGATCATGTACGTAAAGTAATGCCCATCTCCTCTTAAACATACCACCTCTGACAACACACTGACGGTGTGACACTCAGCCTGTGCTGAACTGAAGGGTCATCCTACACACAATGTCCATCCAGTGTGGATGAACTGGGCTCTGGAGTGCAGGATGTACAAAGCCACAAATGAAGGGACAGACTGGTAAGAGGCCATTGAAATCTCAACCACTTGGGTTTGGGAAAGTCGAGGTTCTTGTATAAAGTGCGTCAGTGCTTCTGTGTGAAATTAAATGCTGATAAATTACTGCCAATTACATCTAACACTAAAACAGCTTGACTTCTGAGAGATAAAATGAGTCAAGGGTCATGAGGGAAGAGAGCGAAAATCAGAGATCAGCCCTCAGCCAGATTAACCATGATCTTCCTGAATGGCAGAGCAGGTTTGAGGGGCTGAATGGCCTCCTCCTGCCCCAAGGACACATGTTCATGTGAGTTTGCACTTGCTGCATCATTGCAAAGGTTGGGAAAATTGCAGAGGCCCATTGAGCCTGATCTTCCATTCAATAAGATCATGGCTGATCCAATTTTAACCTCAACTCGACATTTCTGCAGTTCCCTGACAGATTCTCGGTTAGAAGAAAGTTTATCAATGGGATTCGAATAGTTAGGTGGCTGCTTTTGATTGGCACAGACAAAATGGGCTGAAGGGCCACTTTTCTGTGCTGTCAATCTCGATGACTATCCACGTTCGCCTTTTCAGGGAGGGAATTCCAAAGCCACTCGAAAACCTCAGAATTATTTTGTCATCTCGGTCTTAAATGGGCCACCTCTTTTTTTTAAAAAGGATGGAAGAAGCCAAAAATGGCCGAAATCCCTTTGTGAAGTTCTCAGTACTGCAAGACATTTCATCCCCATACCTTGACCTTTTCCTTTACCTCAGTCATGACCATATCTTGACACTTCTTCACATACTTTCCATCCGCTTTGACAATGGTCTGTAAGAACTTCAGGTACAGTACGTGCCGACCGTGTGTCTCGATGCAGTGCACAAAGTGCTGGACCACCCTCTCGCTGATTTCATTGCAGAGGTGGTAGTTGTTTAGAAAAATGTGTCGCACAGTTTCGGCTTCCAGGAGCTGCAGGAACAGAACACAAACATTAACATCCAGAGCGTTAATGTTGCAAATACCGTGCCGATCGAGTGTGTGCGTACGTGCGGGTTGTGAGAAAGAGTCGCCGATACTAATTGTGAAAAGGTTCGGACTCAGGTACAAGAGCTGTTACGGTGCAGTGACCATACCTGTGGCAGAACAGTTCACATGTTTGTTAACGCAAAACAAAGGCTTAACTTACCTTCCTGATGAAGGGCTTTTGCCTGAAACATCAATTCTCCTGCTCCTCGGATGATGCCTGACCTGCTGTGCTTTTCCAGCACCACTCTCTCAACTTAACTTACCTTTGTATAGCAAGGACTATAAACCCAAGGGTTTAGGCAGAGATTGTAAGAGGGGAGAGGGACAATGCAGGGGGAATTGGGAAGAGAGAGAAAGCTGTCTTACGCTATTCATGTCTTTAGAACGACCTCACACACTCCACAGGCAATCAAGTTGATCCAAAGTGTAGTCAGTACTCCAATGTAGGGAACTTTGCAGCAAATTGCTACACAGCTCCCACAAACAGTATTTAAATAAAATGATCAGATGAGCGACTTGAGTGCCATAGTTTTTATCATAAAGGAAGTTCTGATGGATAAATGTTACCTTGGTTTCACATTATATCAGAAAACTGAGACCTCAGGCACTGCAGTCCCTTAGTGCTGCCCTGGAATCTCTGGTAACCGTCAGAGTCACACAGGAAAGAGACCCTTCTGTCCAACCAGTTCACACCGACTATGTTCCCAAAATAAACTAGTCCCACCTGTCTGCGCTTGACTCATAACCCACCAAACCTTTCCTAATCATGTACTCATCCAAAGGTCTTTTGAACGTTGTAATTGTACCTGCATCCACCACTTTTTCTGCAAGTTCGCTCCACGTGAACCACCTTGTGTTAAAAAAAAGTTGCCCCTCCTGCCCTTTTTATATCTTTCTCCTCTCACCTTAAAAATGTGCCCCCTAACATTTGAACTTCCCCAGCCTTGGGTAAAGACCCTTGTTATTCACCCTATCGGTGCCCCTCCTGATTTTACAAACCGAGACTTGCCAACTTTAAGGGTACTTAAGTGGTCATTGGATAAACATATGGATAAGAGTGGATGTCCTATGAATAAGGGCACCCCTCAGCCACATACCTTCCAGTGAAGAGTCCCAGCCGATCCAGCCTCTCTTTTTAACTCAAACCTTCCATTCCTGGCGCCATCCTGGTAAATCTTTTCTGAACCCTCTCCAGTTTAGTGATATCCTACTAAAACAGGGCAGGCAGAAAGTGCACACAGTACTCGAGAAGAGACCTCACCCATGTTCTGTGCAATTCCGACATGACGTCCCAGCTGCTGTACTCAAACCTCTGAGTAATGGTGACAAGACTGCTAAATGCCTCCTTAACCACCCTAATCTACCTGTGACTCAAGTTTCAAAAGAACTGTATACGTGAAGTCTTTCAACTTTAAATGGAACAATTGGCATAGACATGTGTAAAGTCATAAATGGATTTGCAATGCAAATCATTCAGGAACCTTAAGCAATGATACGACAGCACGACGATAGGGATATGACAGTGCAGCTACTTATACTGCGCTCATGATAACACACAAAGATGAGAAGGTCTGGTACTCACACCAGGTGTAAGGAACAAATTGAGGTGTTTATGGAGGAGGGTCTGATTCTGTGGATTCCCCGCACAGAAATTCTGCACAAAGCCATGGGCCAGGTTCATGATTTCGTTCATTTTGCTGTCCGTCTGCGGTCAAAAAAACGACATAAAATGGAAACGGGGTGAGAATAAGGCCATCTTCTTTCCCCTTCACTGAAAGCCTATGCTGCCTGTTGAGTTACCTTGTCGTAGGGGATTTGCAGAAGGTCCAACACGGCGGCGTGGGCTCCCATGTTCTTCAGCAAGCGTTGCTGTTGACTCCTGCTCCGCCTCATGCTCTGTACACACAGTTTACTGAGCCGGATCAAGATCTGGAAAAAAGGAGAAGCTCGGTGACTGAGTGGCACTGTCATGGCAACTACCACACATCACATCAGCAAGTCTACTAAAGATCTCTCGCTCCAAGGTCTGACCAGATTACTCCCAGCTTTTCAAAGACCCTAGATTACTCAGATCGGCAACGCAGGCTGAGAATCACAGCATCATAGAGGGGGGTCACCCTGCAGAAGAGGCCATTTGGCCCATCATATCACAACTGGCTTGTTAAATGTGCATCATGACTTACTGCCAATCACCTGACGTTTCTTCAAACCCTTGCAGACTGTTGCTATCCAAATAACCAGCCAGCGCCCCCTTGAATGTTTCTATTGGACCAGTCTCCAACCATACTGCCAGGCAGTGCATTCCAGATCCTGACTACTCACTACGTGAGAAAAGGGTTTCCCCTCCCCTGTGCCACCTTGCTTCTTTTGCAGATCACTTTAAAGTCTGTGGTTCTTGATCCTTAAGGATCAAGAACAATGTCTCCCTGTCGACCCTGTTCAGACCACTCATGACTTTGAAAAACAATCTATCAAGGGTCCCCTCAGCTGCCTTCTCTCTGTGGAAAACAGTCCCAACCTCTTCAATCTATCTTAACAGACAATCAATTCTTCAATGTATAATTTCAGTTACATCACACTGTAAATTTTTGCTATAAATTCTGTGTGTTAGGATTGAGCCGTCCACTATCACCTGATGAAGGAGCATCGCTCCGAAAGCTGGTGTGCTTCCAATTAAACCTGTTGGACTATAACCTGGTGTTGTGAGATTTTTAACAATCTATCCTCATCACTGAAGTTTCTCATTCCTGGAGCTGTTCTCACAAACTGCTCTGCTCACTGTCCAGTGCATTCACAGGTTTCCAATAAGGTGGCGCCCACAGCTTAAACAAATACTCCAGCTGAGATCTAATAAGTGCCTTATATAGGTTTAATATCGGTCAACCTCTGCTCTCGGAGAAGTGATTTTTATTTTAAAAATTTGTTAATTGGATGTGGACATCGCTGGCTGGGCCAGCATTTATTGCCTGTTCCTATCTGCCCGTTGCTCAGAGGCAGGCACAGGAATTCCTTGAGGCCTGGCATTCCAACCGGAACTCCATTAACAAACACATCGATTTGGACTCCATCCTCCACTCTCTGAGAAGAGCAACTAGAAATGACATCACCCACCTTAAGAAACCAAGACCCATAAACAGAAAGTGGGACATAACACCAGCACTTCACCGGAGGCTCACTGACCATGTTACCTAGCATGGTGACGAAACATCTGAATAAACCTTCCAGCTCACCGAGCAAACTTACATTCAGAACCTCAACCTACAAATCTTCTCAAAAATCACTGTCTTTTGATCTGAATGACTTGTTAGGACCACTGCAGAGCGCAGTTAAGACCCCAAATGTAATGGGGACTGGAGTCATGTGTAGGCCGCACCAGGTAAGGATGGCAGATACCCTTCCCTAAAGGACATTAGCGAACCAGATGGGATATCACAACAATCAACATGGTTGCCATTAGGTCAGTTTTATGATTCAAGGCCTTTACTGAATTCAGATTTCACAATCTGCCCCGGTGGGTTTCGAACCCTTGTGTCCAGAACAATAAACTGGAGTTTGGGATTACCAGTCCAGTAACTTGCCTTGACAGAGACTGACAAAACATTGACTAGCCTGGATGGCAGCCTTGTTGATAGTCCAGTACAGAATGGGAAATAGGAGTTGACACATGAGTTGAATAGACTAGGTATTAAGTACTTGGTGTCTTTCAGGAACAATCAGTGTGTGGGGAATGGGCGATTGCTGGTGTGGAGTGTTACAGTGGGGTCAAGGCTATCACAGATTGCACACAAAGGCACTGACAGCAGAGCTGGAGCTTGCTAGACTACAGCAAGCCAGCTGGCTCAATTATATTCCTCAAACGAAGCGGGTTTTGACTTTGTGGTCAGTTGGGAGCTGGGCTGATAGAAAGCGAGGACTGCAGATGCTGGAGTCAGAGTGGAAAAGTAGGTCAGACAGCAGCCCAGGAGCTAGAGAGTCCCAAACTCCAGTTTATTGTTCTGGGCACAAGGTTCAAAACCCACCGGGGCAGATTGTGAAGTCTGAATCCAATAAAGACCTTGAATCATAAAACTGACCTAATGGCAACCATGTTGATTGTTGTGATATCCCATCTGGTTCGCTAATGTCCTTTAGGGGAGGAAATCAGCCATCCTTACCTGGTGTTCCCTAATGCGCTTGAAACGATCTGATCTGCCTGCACTCCAGGCAAAACAAAACTTTTCACTGCTACCTAGGTACATGTGACAATAATAAATCAAATCAAAACGTATCAGGTCAATGTCTCTCAACAAACTGATAAAAAGGTCAGTGTTACCGATGGGATACAGCAGGAAGGACAAGGAATAGGAATTGGGAAGGAGAAACACAACAGAACAATAACAAGGAAAAACAGCTGATCTCAAGTGATAGAACTCGATGTTACCGAGGCCGTGGTACTGAGTGCTAGAGAAGCTGGCTTAACCCTTTGTAGACAGATTCATCAGATGAATCAAATCACCTAGACTCGAAACGTTAGCTTGCTCTCTCTCCACAGATGTTGTCTGACCCGCTGTGATCTCCAGCATTTGTTATTTTTAAGACTGTTTCCAATGTATTTCATGATTTGGAGATGCCGGTGTTGGACTGGGGTGTACAAAGTTAAAAATCTCACAACACCAGGTTATAGTCCAACAGGTTTAATTGGAAGCACGAGCCTTCGGAGCGACGCTCCTTCATCAGGTATTCTCCACAACCACCTGAGGAAGGAGTGACGCTCCGAAAGCTAGTGCTTCCAATTAAACCTGTTGGGACTATAACCTGGTGTTGGGTGATTTTTAACTCCGATGTATTTGCCCCACAGTCATTTGCTAAATGGCACTGAATTGGTCTTCGTGTCCATGTATATAAACATTTTAGGTTTAGTTTAAAAAAAACAATAGTCTGATTCTGGCATTTTAGATACAATGCAGCAGTTAGTTCCTGGCACCTTGTACATAGGGGTTTAGATTCAAGGAATGTATGGCCTTCTTCTGGAAACTTCTGAAAAATGATCCAATGCCCTCAAATACCAGCACACAGTGCTTTTACAAGACGGGACGTGTGATATGGAGAGCTACCCTGGGAGTTGTATTTTGATTTTTGTGCAGTTACCAAGTAATACAGTCCCAAGAATTACGCACCTCTTTCACAACCCTGTAGTTGTTGCTGCTGTTGCTGTCAATTTGTGGTTTCTTGTTGCCATCTTGCACAGGGCTCAGAATTCCAGGATCCTTCAAAAACGGAAACAGGAAAAGGAAAATTAGAGACAGGAATAATTACACCAAGAAAGATTAAATGTTAAATCTACTGCCTCAGGAAAATTACATTTTTTCTATTAACCAGGAGCCCAACAGGATCTTAATCAGATGGGCCAATGGGCTGAGGAGCAGCAAATGAAGCTTAGTTCAGATAAATGCGAGGTGTTGCATTTTTGGTACGACAAACTAGGGCAGGACTTATACACTTAATAGTTGGGTACCAGGTAAAGAGACCAAGGGGTGCAGGTACATAGCTCTCTGGAAGTGGCGTTGCAGGTAAACAGGGTGAAGAAGAAGAAGAGACATTGGTAAGGCCACCTGGAGAGGACTGGGTGCAAATCTGGTTACCTGGCTATAGGTAGGATACGATTAAATTGGAAAGGGCCCAGAAACTCACAAGGATGTTACTGGGTTTGGATGGTTTGAATTATAAGAGGAGGTTGGATTATCTTGGGACTTTTTCCCTTTGGAGCTTGGGAGGTTGAGGAAGTTTGCAAGTTCATGGTGGGGTGGGGGGGGGGGGGGGTAGGGGGGCGGGAAGGAGGAGGTGGGGGGCGGGCATAGATAAAAGGTGAGTAGCCAAGGTCTTTTCCATAGGGTAGAGGAGTTCAAACCTACAGGGCATGGATTTAAAGGTGAGGGGGGGGGGAAGATTTAAAAGGGACTAGAGGGACACTCCCAAGCATCTGGGAGCTCCTTCTCTGGAAAAAGTGAACTGCCTTCTTGAACATGTTTTTTCTCAAAAAACAGAAAACATACTGGAATGACGTTTACAGCAATGACTGAGAGACAAAGCATGGTCCCCACTCCACCTCTCAGAGCACAGTTTGATGGGGGACTAGATGACTGTCAACAATGGAACTAAGACGCGTCAAGCAGACAGGATGTGGTGCACATTTCAGTTCAGAAAGCATCAAGCACGGTGCACAATTCTGGCTACACCGTGTTATTCATTCATGAGAGGAGGGCATTACTGGCTGGACCAGCATCTCTTGCCCATCCCTAATTGCCCAGAGGACAGTTAAGAGTCAACCACATTGCGGTGGGTCTGGAGTCACATGGTGGCCAGACCAGGTGAGGATGGCAGTAGCCTTCCTGAGAGAACATTAGTGAACTGGATGGGTTTTCCCAATAATTGGCAATGGATTCACTGTCATCATTACACTCTTAATTCCAGATTGTTAAAAAAAATTAATTAAAATTCCACCCTTTGCAATGATGGGATTCAAACTCTGGTCCCTGGAACATTATTTGGGATCTCTAGATTAACAGCCCAGTGATAATACCACTACTCCATTGCCATCCCATGAAGTCCAAACTTCTCCCTCAGACACGCCCACTGGAAAAGTGTTTTTTTTCCTCACTCCATTTTGTCTGCGAATTGCTTAACTCAAAAATTTGAGACACTCTAATCTTTCATGGAACTTGGGTGTCACCGGCTGGGCCAACCCAAATTACCCAGAAGGCAATGGTGAGCTGCCTTCTTGAACCGCTGCAGTCCCTGGGCAATTAGTAGAAGTGCTTCTGAAGAGAATGCACCGGCACCAGTTGATGACGACAGACAATTAATTGCCAAACCTTGTTTGCATGTTAAACCAGAGGGGCTGCTCTGATTGGTCAGGGGATTACATTGAGAACTGAACCAGCGAATGGCTATTTGACAAAGGGTCAGTTAGACTCGAAACGTCAGCTCTTTTCCCTCCTTACAGATGCTGCCAGACCTGCTGAGATTTTCCAGCATTCTCTCTTTTGGTGGCAGCGAATGGCTATTTTGTTGACTTGAAACAGGTGTAGAGCAAAGGAAACAATGACTGTGTTAACAGGTGTAGCTTCGAGGTCAGGAAAGCAGACTACTGTGTAAGCCTGACTGACAATCACAAGGAGGTTGCATAACTACCCACACACTGGGAGTTATTGAGCAAATGCTGTCCATTTGATGACCACATCAACTGTTCGATATTGTGTTGTATTTTTTTTTTACAAGGGCAGACTGGTTAGGTGCTTTCAATACTTTGAAGTCTCCCTGAAGACCTGAAAAATGAGTCCAATTGATATGAACTCGCACTGGTAATGAATTAATCCTAGAGAGGTGTGTCAATTGTGGGGTCAGGGGCTTGTTTCCAGAACTATTTGTTCCTTGAGGTGAAGGACCAAAGGTATAAGTTAGGCTCATCACCTACAGATAGTTTATATCTTTGTCAGCATTCATGCTGAAAGGTTCAAGTCTTCCATTAGTGCAAAGATCATTGAAGCATAGTGTGAGCTTAACGTTTTTAAGACATTTTGCGCTGGTTACACCAATTTGAGGTAAATCACATTGGAAAACCAGGATCCAAGGGGAAAGCCCAGGTCTTTAACCTCCACACACCTCAGCTTTCGCATCATCTGCTCCTTCAGTTTGGGTCTCACTGCTGCCGTAACTTCCTCGCTTTTCCACCCACAGTTCGGATTTCTCCACTGTCAATCGCAACAAGTCCAGGTCTGCTTTAATTTGCTTGTAATTGTCCACATCCTGAGAGGAAACCAGCAACTGGACCTGGAACATCAGCAAGAGGGGAAAGAAAACCCATTAGTCATATACGGGAGCTGTTTAAAATCTCCATTTCTTTATACTTTGAAGAAAAAGGGAAAGGGCAGCTTTTGCAGTTATTGACCCAGTGGAGCGTTCTTGGATAGTTACAAATCTTCCACCCTCCACACGTGAATCCACCCAAATTTCAGTTGAATCCACACCAGGGACTTTGGTGACACCATCCTGTCACCTCTCACAATCTCATCCTCAAGTTCAAACCTCTCTTTACCTTCAGGTGCAGATTCCAACACAGCATTGGTAGAGAAAGGAAGACAGGCTTGAAAAAAAGCATGGAAATAAAAAGGAGAGAGAGAGAGAGAGAGAGACAGAGACAGACACAGAGAGAGAGAGAGAGAGAGAGAGAGAGAGAGAGAGAGAGAGGGAGAGAGGGAGACAGTAGAAATGAAGGAAGAGAATGAAACAGCAGGGAGCTGGTAGCACAATGAAGTTTGCACTGACCTGTTTAAAGGCCTGAAGGAGCTCTGCTCTCTGACTGAAGTGTTTAAAGAGGAGCTGTAAGGCACCAGACACGAGTGGGGGATAATCGTGTTTAATCAGGTGTATGAGCACTCGCAAAAACGTTCGCCCTCCTTCATCGTCCAGCTCCACTGGGTTTTTTTCTTGGCTGTAGATGAGGATTAAATTATTAGCACAGACATCCCGTGTTGAATTGTAACTTACATTTCTATAGGACTGCACTGTCAATTGAATGTGCTTTACTGAAGACTAGCTACTGTTGTAAATGGAGGAAACAAAGAAATTAATCTGAGCACAGCAAGTTACAGGAACAGCAATGGGATAACCAACGCTAAGATGTTAATATCAATTTTTAAAGAATTGTTTTTTTAAATTCACAGGGTATTGTTGGCTAGGTCAGCACTTCTTGCAGGTCTCTCAACCCCTTAAGAAGGTGGTGGTGTGTGGGGACCTGCTTTCTTGAACCACTGCAGTCCGTGTGCTCTGGGGACACCCACAATGCCCCGAGGGAGAGAATTCTACAATTTTGACCCAGTGACAGTGAAGGAATGGTGATATATTTCCAAGTCAGGTTGGTGAGTGGCTTGGAGGGGAACTTGCAGGGGTGGTGTTCACATGAATCTGCTGCCTCTATGCTTCAATAAGGAAGTGTTCCTGGGTTTGCAAGGTGGTGTCTATGGAGCATTGGTGAATTTCGGCAGTGCACTGTGTAGACAGTACACACTGCTGCTGCAGAGTGTCAATGGGGGAGAGGAGTGTAAATGTTGAATGTGGTGGGGTGCTTTGTCCTGGATGGCGTCAAGCTTCTTGAGTGCAGCCATCCAGACAAGCAGGGAGTTTTCCATCACATTCCTGACTTGTACCTTGTAAACGACGGGCATGTTTCGGGAAGACAGGATGTGAGTTACTCACTGCAGTGTTCCTAGGCCCTGACCTGCTCCTGTAGCCATACAGATTTATGTGATGAATGCAGTTGAGTTTCTGGACTGTGAAGTCTTTGGAGTGGAACTGAAAGATAAAGTCTTAAGTTCCAGAGCTGAACACGCAGTGAATGTGACATGAACAACTCCTAATGCATGACTGCTTTAAAACAAACTTCAGCATAACGTGTTGCTGGAGGAAACTGTAGGAATGATGGGTTCAAAGCCAGCCAATCCAGTGCTTCCCCCACACTCGGATACAGTTTTGTATTGCAAGGTGTGAAGACGGATTCATTCCCCCAAACTATTGTGGGAAATGCTAGAAACCAAGCCAGAACTCCAATTCAGATTTACACTGGCCAATGAGAGTTCCCTGGTGACATTGATCCAAGTGTGTCAAAGGGTATAGTGTGATGGAGAACCTGTTTCAGGGAAGAGGTGTTGTGAGTCTCCAACATCTTCGAACTAAAAGAAGTATATTCTGTTGGTCACAAATGATGAATACTAAACCTTCCTCAGAGGTACAGCCAGCTTACTTCCAAGAATGATTAATTAATCAACTGCAACGGCCATGTAGAGGTGAATTTTGACTTTATGTCACACAGGTCATAAGTTACCCCCTTGTGATACCACAGACACAAGCCTTTATCACTAATATTTTTTACCATGTAATACTGAGAGAAGCAAGCGATGGTCAGTGCCCCATACCTTCCTGCAAACATCGTCTCAGCCTGTTCACCAATGCCCTCAAGGTCTGGTACTGTATCAAACAAAACAAAGTAAATCATTTTAGAGACAACCTCTTTCAACACCAGCACTGTGATCATTTCCAAGTTAATTGAGCCTCAAGGAGTTACCATCAAACAACATTTAGATGTTTGGCTCCAAGTGATACTGAATAATAACACGTCACACATCTCTCCCGAGTGAAATCTGGGGGCTTGGAGATCAGCGGAGTTGGACAAATGGACTGTTGAATCAATGACACCTGAATTACATTGAAAATGCCGCATTCCACTCAGACAGAGATCACTGAATACCACAGCGCGGTTTCAAGACGAGGGGACATATTTTTGAGGTGAAAAGAGAGAGCTTTAAAAAAAAAGACATGCGGGGCAAATTCTTTTTTACACTGAGAGCGGCTCGTGTGTGGAATGAACTTCCTGAGGGAGTGTTGGAAGCAGGTACAGTTCCAGTGTTTAAAAGACATTTGAATGAGTCCCTGAATAGGAAAGGTCAGGAGGGGTACGGGCCAAGAGCAGACAGGTGGGACTAGTTTAGTTTAGGATCATGGTCGGCATGGACTGGTTGGTTCAAAGGGTGGGTTTCCGTGCTGTAGGACTCTATGAGCTTCTGCATTCCATCGCTACTCACTGATCCTTTTAGTTTTCACACACAAATCTCAAAGCCCCGGGAGTCGTGTACACAGATTTTCTCTGTTTGGAAGCAGCTCAGAGAATGTTTGTGTGCCCGGTTCTTGGGATGAGAGCGCCATTTTATAAGGAAACAACAAACCATACCCACTGGAATGTGGAAAAACAAGAGGTGGCTCTCTAACCATGCCTCATCCCGCCTCCCGCCAATAACCTTTCACCCCTTGGATTGCCGAGGATCCAACTACGTACTGCCTTAAAAACATTCCAAAACTCCGCTTCCCTTTTCAGAACGAGAACTTCAAAGGGTCTCAGCTTCTGAGAGGAATAGATTTCTCTCATCTCTGCCTTTTTTCTGAAACAGTGACACCCCTGTTCTCGATTCTCCCACATCCACTCTGCATTCAATCTTACGTCCAACACCCCACACTCAATCCCCACCACCAACCCGCACTCAATCCCACTACCACCACCCCCCCCTCCACCACCACCAAAAACCCTGGCCAGGGAGTAGTCTCTTTGATCTGTCTCCAATACAGTTACATCCTCCCACAATGCCTTCATTGCCAGGTGAAGAATGTTGAAATAGCTGAACCTTTTCATAGTGATATTCCATGTCTCTACTGCACCTTCAACCTCAGTCACACTCCTTCACGGTCACTGGGTCAGAATCCTGGAGCTCCCTTCCTAACAGCACAGTGGGCATGCCACACTATGTGCAGTCAGGTTGGCAGCTCACCAACTTCACCAGGGCAATTAGCAATGGGCAACAAATGCTGGCCGAGCCAGGAGATATCCACATTGCTATTTTGAAAATATACTGACAAAAGGGACAAACAAGGAGAGAAAAAGGACACAGAATGAAGGGTTAATTGTACCTTCATTCTAGATATTTTCCAGCCAACCTGTACTGAGCTGTCCTTACACACCCCCGGTGGCACAGTTTGAGTGTCCCTACCCGTGCACAGGTTTGAGTCCCAACTGCTCCAGCAATACGTAATAACATCTCTGAGCAGGTGGATTAGAAAAATAGGTTAAATTAACAAAAAAAAACAGGCCTCTGAAGCAGAATGGGACTTGAACCCAAACTGACTGGCTCAGAGGTAGGGACATTCCTGATGAAGGGCTCTTGCCCGAAACGTCGATTTCGCTGCTCGTTGGATGCTGCCTGAACTGCTGTGCTCTTCCAGCACCACTAATCCAGTATTTGGTTTCCAGCATCTGCAGTCATTGTTTTTACCTCGTTGATCAATACCACAACAGTCCCATACCTTCATGCTAACAATAGCTACTTAGGAGAAAGTGAGGGTTGCAGGTGCTGGAGAATCAGAGTTTGGAAAGAGTGGCGCTGGAAAAGCACAACAGGTCAGACAGCATCAGAGGAGCAGGAGAGTCGTGTTTCAGGCATAAGCCCTTCAATAGCTACTTAGCATGCTGGTTACCATCTGTAACGATCTAGCAGGGAGGCCTGAGAGTAGGAATCAGATAAAGGTTACATGTTAATTAAAAGGATAAGTAGGTGAGGAGTTGTCTGGATCATGGGTAAAAGCTAATAAGTATTTTAGTTTAGCCTTCTGATATCTGAAGATAAAATGCTGACTGGAAAGGTATATATCTGGACTCGGAGCAACCTTTGACCTCTGGGGTTTAATACCCACGTGTACAGATCAATGTCACAGTGTGGTCAGATGACCTGGAATCTGATCATGTCCTCTCCTACAAAACCTTGCACACAATTCTCTTTTATGAAGCCTGGTAACAGTCAGAAGAGTTAAAACCTGATCATACATACAGAGGAGTGAGTGAGTGTGGGTGTGGGGCAGAGGAGGGAGAGAAAAGAGAGAAGAGGAATGGAAAAGATAAGGAGCGCAGAGAGAGGAGGAAAGCAACGCATCTGAAAAGGCCACTGTGTCTTATCCTCCCGGCTCGGGGGGGGGGGGGCGGGGGGAGAGTAAAAAGAGAGAGAGAGAGAGAGAGAGAGCGAGAGAGAGAGCGAGAGAGAGAGCGAGAGAGAGAGCGAGAGAGAGAGAGAGAGAGCGAGAGCGAGAGCGAGAGAGCGCGAGAGAGCGCGAGAGAGCGCGAGAGAGCGCGAGAGAGCGCGAGAGAGAGAGCGCGAGAGAGAGAGAGAGCGCGAGAGAGAGAGAGAGAGAAAGGGCAGTGAGGAGGTGTATACACTCACCTGTGGTTTCCGTCAATAAACCCGCTGAGGAGTCAACGGAATTGTTCTCTCCAAACTCTTTCTTGTAAATCGACAGCATGTAGGAGATGCGATAGTCCAGCCTGACGCTGAGGATGAACTGAAAAGTAAAGCCCTCTTTACAATTCCTGACAGGTGTAGATAAACAGGTAACCGGGGGGTGGGTGGGGGGTTCAGGATCAGACACCCAACAAGTTGGCGAGGTTAGACGCAGAGAGGTTTCCACATACAGGAGAGACAAAACAAGGAGACTATAAATATCTAAAAGCAATTAATAAATCCAATCGGGACATCAGGAAACAGAAAGTCTTTCCTCATTGAGGAATGAGAAATTGCTACGAGAGAGCAATTGTACTGTATCCACTCGGGTAAACATCAAGCCTCTCAGATAACAGTTTTCAACAATAAGGAAGGGGCAGACTTTCACAAATGCAGTGTCTGCAAGGCTTAAGATCTAGGCTCTCCTGTTGCAGAAATGATAGGATCCCTGACAACCCTGTTCTCAAAACGACTGTAAAAACAAGCCAAAGGCATGTGCACAAACACGCCGAGGGAGAGAGCTGCTTAGATGGTGTACTTGTCAATGATTCTATCAGATAGCTATGTATCAGGGTGAGTAAGACTTCAGCAGAGAGCTGACACAATTACAAAGGGTTTGGGTTTTGACACTAAACTGCTGACAGGGTCAGCCTGTACACCAGGGCTAGTGAGAATTAATTGGCCATAGGCCAAATTTCACACAAGATGAACCACAATTTTAATTATATATGGTACATGCACTGAAGGGGAAACTGGAGAAGTATAATCGGGCATCCTGATTGGGTGAGATGGAGCAAGGTGGGACAGGGTGACCCTGGTCAGGAACATGGCAACATGGCCTCTTTCTCAGGCCATTCTGAAAATCCACCTGTTCGATGTTATGACAGGCTCCAGGGGAAAGTGGGACTTGATCCCTGACCTTCAGGCCCTGAGGTTGGGACACTATCCCTGTGCCATAACAGAATCCTTTGCTGCGGTGTAAATACTGTGTCATCTCATTGGGGATATTTGTTTTTAAAACTCAACCAGGCCAGAGATGTTACGACTGGAGCGAGTGGGGTTTGAACCCGGGGCCCTGGCTCAGAGGTAGAGATGTTACAAGTGCACTACAAGAGCCCTTCACTTTCTCTGGAGTTAGTCCAGTCTCTGAACTTGCAGCTTATTTATAGAATTCAGCGAGCTGCTCCTTTATCACATTCACATTGTACAAAGCAGCTAACACAGGTAGGCCTCTCTCCTGGGTGCACATTACCAATTAGTGAGTCAGAGGCTATGCAGATGAAAATTTCAGATCTGTCAAGAGCATACCTGCAGGATCTCGATGATTTTCAGCTTTGTATCCATGACCGTCACGTCCTCGTTGTCCAGGGCGTGCGGCAGTTTCCCTGGCACGTTTTGGATATGGCCTTCGTTACTCTCCGGAAGAACCCCTGGGAGGAGGGAGCCTCGACTCAACACCATCTGTGTCATCATCTCACCCACTCCGTGAATCGTCCGCATCACGTTGTTCCCTGCAAGAGATAGGGACGGGGATGGGTGAGGAGCCTGGGAAGTACTGCCTGAACTCAATCAACTTTCACCTCTTCCCTAACTCCAGAGGGGTACCCTCCGTAGGCAGCGGGATTCTGACTATCTGCTGGGTCACTGGCCATCTCTATATGGGCAAAGGGGACGGGGTGGGGGCACTTGGACAACTCTGGTGTCTCAGTGTGCTTTCCAAGTGAATCGCTCTGTCATTGTTGCAATGTCATAAAGTCGGCAACCAATCTGCACACAGCAAGATCCCACAACTGACACCAGCTAAACATTTCCAAGGTGTGGTCCGGGGATAAACACTGAGAATTCCCCTGCTGGTCTTCTAAAAAAAATCCAGTGGCATAGTTTCAATGTTCAAACTGGAGGTCTTTGTTCAACATATCATTGAAAGGATGGTAGCTATGACAATGCAGTGTTCCCTCAGTGGATTGTCAGACAAGAGTGTCCAGGGTGAGCTTCGAACCAGTGATATTCTGATGCTGTGATATTCTGATGCTGTGCGGAGAGTGCGAGCAGCTGAGCCACCTTTGAGGTAGCCTGGTCAAGATCTGTTGTTGATTTGTATTTGGAGGGGGTCAGGCCTTGTCCATGATGACCTCCTCCCTGCCACATTATCCCATGTTGACTCCTCCTAGTGCCCAGTCTATTCAGGTCCAGCAGGACAATCTACAAACCTGCCCCTTACCCAGCACTCAAAAGTCTGACCCCAATTTATGTTCATCATGGTGTCGGAGAATATGATTGGACATCTTTTGGGGACAAAGCCTCGAATAAATTTAAAACAAGGGATCTCTGGGAGAAAAAGGTTAAATTATCAAACTTTGTATCCAAACTTAATAAAATGTTTGCAAATCACGCAGGTAACTGTGTATTATTTTTCTGTGTACTTTATTGGATGTGGGTGTGTGCCAAGTGGGTTGGGGGTTTGTTAGCTCAGTTAGCTGGATGGCGAGTTTGTGACAGAGTGGTGTCAACATCGTGGGTTCAATTCCCACACTAGCTGAGGTTAACTCTCCTTCTCAACCTCTCCCCTCATCTGAGGAGTGGTGACCCTCAGGCTAAACATCACCGGTCACCCCTCTCTAACAAGAAAACAGCCCTCTGAACTGGTAAGTGTATCGTGACTTTAGCTTTATCTTTAGTCAAGTGGTGTTTGGTGCAGAATATGATGGGAGCCAACCAGCATAAGCTCCCAACAGCAACTAGGTATGAGTGGAATATGACTGGATATGATTGGAACACATGCCAGATAGCAGACAAGGCTTGCCAACTACAGAATCTACAAGCAGTGCAACTCAGGGGCTCAGCATATATGAAAATATCCAAACAAAACAATGATTTGGAAGCAATTTTAATTTGGAGCAAAAATAAACCACAGACGGTAAGCTCATTTCTTCTGCTCAGCGTTGTGTATCAGACCCCACTTTGCGAAAAGATGCAAATTCAGAACTGAACATCAGAGGCTTGTGTTAGCCTTCTGCCGAATGGGCCACGTCGGGCTAGTGGCACCAGACATCAGTCGCAATGCTTTGGAGAGAGGAGTCTGAATCCCACCACAGCCTATGTGAGAGTTCAAGTTCAACTGATAAATCTGAAATTGAAAGCTAGCCCCAGTGAGAACGACCATCAGTCTACACCAACGTCTGTGAAAACCCATCTGATTCACAACTGTCCCTCAGGGAAGGACATCTGCTGCCCTTATCTGGTATGGCAGGTTCCAGACCCACAACAATGTCTATGATTCTTAACTGTCCTCTGAAACCACTCATTTTCAAGACCAATTAGGGAAGGAGGAACAAATCCTGGCCTTCCCTGTCACATCCAATGAAAGTACACAGAAAAATAATGTACAGTGCTGAGTTTACCATCACAGAGGTAGCTACGCCAAGATTATCAGGCCTTGTATGAAAGTGGATTTCAGTTGAGGCAGGAAGGGCATTAAATCAGACTGAGTGAGGGACAAATGATTCAATAACTTCACACAATATTGGAGGCTTCACTTTGTGTAGCTACACCTGTTGAATCAGACCAGGAAAGGAGTGTGCTCCACACGTACCTCCATCCTGAAACTTGCTGAGTCGCTCCAAATATGACGGTGTCGGATTCTGGACACAGTCCAGGATGGCCAACAGCGTTCGCGTTAGCCTCAGAAGCTCCCGAAAGCTGTAGAACCCAAAGTAGATTAGGTTCCGAGCCAGATTGACCACCTGGAAATAAAACAAAATGATTGGGTCGGTCTGTCTGCAATTATATGCCATTCATAGTCAACAGAAACTGGACAACTTAAATCCCAATACATTGGGCTCATCCCAGGTCAATGTCCAGCTGTAAGATCTCATCTCTATGTTAGCAATCGCACACTCGAAAAGTTAGGAATGGTGTATTTTCAGCAAGGAATCGCACAGCAAGTACTTAAGAGTCTGGAATACACTCAATGTGGTGGAAGCATTGCAGAGGGCACTGGATGGTTATTTGGGTGCGCAGGGATATGGAGAAAAAGGCACAGGATTGGCACTACGGGATGGAATTGGTCCAGGCATGGCGGGCTGAAGGGCTTCCTTCTGTGCCGTGACGATTCTGTGATTAACTTCACTCACTCTTACTCACCACAAAAGTGAGCTTGTTCTTTTCCTTGTCTCCGAACAGAAACGGCTGGGTCACGACATCGTTAAGGTACTCCTCCACAAAGTCCACCGTAAGAGCAAACTTGTTCTTTTTATCGTCACGGGAGGTGTCCGTCAGTGAGTCATACCTGGCCAAGGACAGGAACAGTTAAAGATGCTTCATCAGGCAGATACCTTACCTCAGGTTCCACACTGACGCGCACTGGGATCAATGTAACATTGTTATCACAAAACATGAAAGCAAATGAGTTTTCACATCCAATGAAAATGATGTCAAAACATCTAAAATGCAAGGCATCAGGAAACATTTTACTAACATTGTTTTCTTTCACGTAATTAATAAACACAGATTAAACAGTAAAATATGATCTTAAGGAATATTGAAGAGTGCATAATTTCTCTGTAATACAATATTACATGGAATCAACAATACGGAAATAGGCCATTCAGCCCATCTGAAGTGCTAGCCACCTCAATCCCTACATAGACCTTTTCACAACCAATGAAAACTGCTCAGTGCTTTACACAGAATGAGAAAGGGGTTTGGAAGTGTTGTAATTTAGGAAATTAGTCAATTCATACACAGCAAGGTGAAAATGACTAAGAAACCTGTCGCGGCAATTTTGATTGAAGGATAAATATTGGCTGAGACACAAAACCTCTTACTGCTCTTTGAAACACAGCTGTGAGATCTCTTCCACCAACCGCAGCAGGACAGAGGGATTTAATCGTAAAGACAGCACCCCAAGGGCAGTGCTGAGGGAGTGCTGCACAGTTACAGTATCACCCCAAGCGCAATACTGAGGGAGTGCTGCACAGTTACAGTATCACCCCAAGCGCAATACTGAGGGAGTGCTGCACAGTTACAGTGTCACCCCAATGTCAGTGCTGAGGGAGTGCAGCACAGTTACAGTATCACCCCAAGCGCAATACTGAGGGAGTGCTGCACAGTTACAGTATCACCCCAAGCACAATACTGAGGGAGTGCTGCACAGTTACAGTATCACCCCAAGCACAATACTGAGGGAGTGCTGCACAGTTACAGTGTCACCCCAATGTCATTGCTGAGGGAGTGCTGCACTGTTACGCCATTAGCCTTTGTTTCCACACTCAAGCTCACGAACGTTACCAACTGGAACATGGTGGGCACATCAAATCACTTCTGTATTCTATCTTCTGTACAATGTCGGTGTAAGGAAATACTTCTGAAATTCTTTACTTGATCTGTTAGTGACTACGTTATGGTCCCTTCTGATCCAATGTTTCAGAATGGGGGAAAGCCATTCACAGGGTGACGATAAGGAGGGATTTCTTCACTCGGAGGATGGTAGATGATGGACTGCTCTACCCCAGATGTCTGTGGAAGCTCAATACTTGATCATGTTCTAGACCGAAACTGATAGATTTCCAAAGACCCGTGCCACTAAGGAATATAACATTGGGAAATAATGTCGAGGCAGAAGAGTACCAATAATTTAAAAAGACAGAGCGGGCTTGAGGGGCTGAATGGTCTCTTCCTAATCCTATTTCCTAGGCTCCCTTTTAATAAACAAGTTTATCCTTATCTGGAAATGGTCAGCCTCATTTTTTTAAAAAATTCACTTGTGGGACATGGGTGTCGCTGGCTGGACCAACATTTATTGCATGTCCCTAGTTCTCCTTGTGGTGGTGGTGGTGGTGAGGTGTCCTCTTGGATTGCTGCAGCCCATGTGCTGTAGGTACACTCCATGCCCTTAGGGAGGGAATCCGGGATTTTGATCCAGTAACACTGAAGGAATGGCAATACATTTCCAAGTCAGGCTTGCAGGGTAACTTGCAGGGGGTGGCGTTCCCATATATCTGCTGCCCTTGACCTTCCAGATGGAAGTGGTCAGTAGTTTGGGAGGTGCTGTCTAAGGATCTCTGATGACATTTTTTGCAGTGTATCTTATACTTAGTACATAATGCTACTACTAAGCGTCAATGGTGGAGGGAGTGGATGTGGTGCCAATCAAGTGGGCTGCTTTGTCCTGGATGGTGTCGAGCTGCTTGAGTGTTGTTGGAGCTGCACAAATCCAGGCAAGTGGGGAATATTCCATCACACTCCTGACTTGTTCCTGTAGATGGTGGACAGGCTTTGGGGAGTCAGGAGGTGAGTTACTCACCGCAGTATTCCCAACCTTTGACCTGCTCTTGTAGCCACAGTGTTTATGTGGCAAGTCTAGCTCAGTTTCTGATAACCCCCAGGATGTTGATAGTGGGGAATTCAGTCATGGTAACACCATTAAATGTCATGGGACGGTGATTAGATTGTCTCTTATTGGAGATGGTTGTTACCTGGCATTTGTGTGGTGCGAATGTTACTTGCCACTTGTCAGCCCAAGCCTGGATATTGTCCAGATCTTGTTGCATTTGAACATAGACTGCTTCAGAATCTGAGGAGTCAAGAATGGTGCTGAATACTGTATAATCATCAGTGAACATCCTCACTTCGGACCTTATGAAGGAGGGAAGGGCATTGATGAAGCAGCTGAAGATGGTTGGGCCTAGGACACTACCGTGAGGAACTCCTGAAGAGATACCCTGGAGCTGATGGCTTACCTCCACTGACTATGACCACCCTCCTAAGTGTCAGGTATGACTCCAACCAGCAGAGAGTTTGCCCCTGATACCCACGGATGCCAATTTTGCTTGGGCTCCTTGATGTCACTCTCACCTCACCTCTGGAATTCAGCACTTTTCTCCATGTCTGAACCAAGGCTGTAATGATGTCAGGGGCTGAGTGGTCCTGGTGGAACCCAACTTGGGTGTCACTGAGCAGGTTATTACTGAATAGGTGCTGCTTGATAACACTATTGACACCTTCCATCAACACCTTACTTACGGAACTCCTCCATTATCTTCGAAGATCACTCATTTTAGTGGAAACTCTCTCCACATAACTTAGCAGTACTTGTACCCACAAACTGCTTTGAAACCAGTTGACTGATTCAACACCAACAAGATGATGATTGATGTTGTTCATAATCCAATTCAAACTGGAGAAACACAAATTCAACAAAGCCATTCACATGCCCTGCAAATGTGGCATTAGTCAGTCACTTAGAATCAACTAACATTATTAAAACAAATGAGTTGGCCATTATCAGGTTGCATTGTTCGTGGGATCTTGCTATGCCCAACTTGACTGCTGTAATTCCTACACTACTACAGAAACTACACTTCCAAAGGACTTCACTGATTGCACTGACCTTGCTGATGCCCTGTTACTGAGCAAGGCGCTATATAAATACAAGCTCTTTCGATCAGACAGCTTTGTAAAAGGGAAATGGTATTTGACAAATGTAGCAGGAGTCCTTATAGGAAGTAACAAGCAATGTGGATAAGGGGTGTGTGGTGTATTAGGATTTCCAAAGATACTTAATAAGGTTACTACTCACTTCACCAATCCTCCTCCAACAGCATCTTCAAAACCCATGATCACTTCCGTCTGGAAGGACAAGGGCAGCCGATACATGGGAACACCAGCCCCCTGTAAGGTCCCCTCCAAGCCACTCATCATCTTGACTTGCAAGACAAGCAAGCGGTTAGCTCCTTCACTATCACTGGGTCAAAATCCTGCAACTCCCTCCCGAAAAGCACTGCCTTCCCTCATTGGGGAATCCCAAACTAGTATAGCATGGTTTAAAAATGATAGGCTCCCATTTCAGACAAAGAGGAATACTTTCACTCAGAGGGTCATTAGCCTTTGGAATGCTTTTCTCCGACATGCTAGAGACTGGGCCATTGAATATGTTTGGGTCGAAGTTAGACAGTGTTTTAAACCAACTAGGGAGGTCAAGGGATAATGGAGAGGGGCAGTAAATCAGAGTTGAGGCTGTAATTGGGGAGACTGGACGCCTCCTAGTAGAGCACTTTAGGGAACATCTCCGGGACACCCGCACCAATCAACCACACCGCCCTGTGGCCCGAAACGTCAAGTTTGCTGCTCCTCGGATGCTGCCTGAACTGTTGTGCTCTTCCAGCACCACTAATCCAAAATGAGGCTATAATCGGATCAGTCATGATCTTATTAAATTGTGCCAGCTAAAGGGACTCTATAATGTACTTCTGCTCCCATTTCTTATGTTCTTGCTAACTGTGATTTACTCATGCCATTTCATTCCTGAAATTGTGGAAGGTGCTATACAAAGGCAAATTCTTTAACTCTGGTCAGCTCAACTATTCTGAGAGAGAATTCAAACTGTAAGGTCATCGACTCAGGAGATGTAGAGCTCATTACTTCACCAGTCCAGGCACTGACTAAAACCACACAAAATCAGAATCCGAAACATACTCATGAATTGTAATCTTGGTCGGGATTTCAGTCCATAGCCTGGCGTATTTCACTGGGGTGACAGACTCCTGTGGGTCGCGGTCCACGTGCATGTGCAGCATCAGCCTGCAGAAGGACGCCCGCAGATCGTAAGGGAGGTTCTCATCCGACATGCACCGCAGGATGAGGTCTATGCCGAGCTGTGACGAGATCTGGTCAATGGCAAGGTACTGACGATCGAGGCACATTCTCGCAAAAAGGTTCAGCTGGTACCTGTGGGAAGGGAAGGTGGGAAAAGGGCAGCGATTAAGGCCACTGTCAACTTGTACGTGTCAACCCCCTCAAAACAGAATCCCTACAGCACAGAAAAAGGTCTTTCAGCCCATCGAATCTGCACCCATTCTCTGAACTGCATCCCACCCAGATCGATCACGCTCACTTTTCACCCTGCACATCTTATTGGCTAGGCCACCTACCCTGCTTATTTAGCACGGCCAATCCACCCTGGATTGTGGGAGGAAACTGGAGCACCCGAAGGAAACCCACGCAGACACGGGGAGAATGTGCAAACTCCACACAGACAGTCGCCCGAGGCTGGAATCAAACCCAGGTCCCCTGGCACAGTGAGGCAGCAGTGCTAACCACTGAGCCAATGCCAGGTCATTCAAAACACTGCTGTTCATATCCAGGACGGCACCAGCTCCCTGTCAACCTCGCATTGCTTGACCGACGTTGTCTCCAGCTCCCCAGTGCCTACATTTTAACATTCCCACCCTTGCTTTATGGGATGGCTGGGATATAGTGGTAACTTCACTGCGCTAGTAATCCAGACAGCTGGTGGGATTTAAATTCAGTTCGTAAATCTGGAACATGAAACAAGGCTCAGGAATGAAGGCCAGGCAATTATCATCCTTAATCATCGCAAAAATCCATCTGACTCATTAATATTTTTAAGAGCACAACCTACAAGGGACTCCAGATCCCATTCTGCTTTCTGAAACAGCCCAGTAATATTCTCAGTTCATGGGTCTTGAGGCATGGTGGTAGCGCCCCTACTTCCAGACGAGAAGGTCTGGGTTCAAATCTCACCTGCGCCGAGGTGTCTGTCTAACCTGTACGAACACGTTGATTAAAATAACAAGACCCTCAGTATTAGGGTCAAATGCCAGTCATGCCCATCTCACATGAGTCCATAAGGAAGAATATCCTCAATCCCCATCAACCCTCCACGAATTCTCTCCCTTGACCAATCAACCCTGGGCTCCTTCAATAAGATGGTCCTTAAAATCTCTCTCTTCTGGTCTCCCTGCTATAGAAAGGATGTTATTAACCTGGAAAGGATACTAAAAAAGATCGGGTCACCAACCCTGACACCTCCCTCCCTTTGCCTCTGTTGTCAGTAGTTTCCTGCTTATGCTCAGAGGGGAGCCTTGGGACACGTTACCAGGTGAAGGAAGTTACATTAATGCAAGGCGCTGTCATGGAAAAGTCTTAAGGCCATCATGGAAAGCCGAAGATAGAGAGTAAGTGCAGTCCAACAGTACATATTTCATAAGGTACTGAAACACAAACTAGACTATTAAGGCCTAATTACCTGTAGTAGGTTAAAATGTCCTGATCTTCCTTATTCCCCTCCTTTGCTTCCTGAGCCAGATGCCGGATGGATTTGCCATGTGGTTCCTTGTCTCCATCGATCCAGTACAACCAAACTTCATCGTCATCGACATCATCTTCAAGTAAGGAATTTTCGATACTCAAGTCCCCACGGTTTGATAACAGCCTTGACAAAGCAGAACATAAACGTGAACAACACTGGAGTCACAAGGGACTGTAAAGGTGTGGAGGGAGGGAGGAGGCAATTCAGCCCATCCGGTTAACGCTGGCTCGAAGCAGAGCAACCCGGTCATTCCCGCCTCTGCTGCTCTATCCCCCCAGCTCTCCAAGTGCCTGAGAATTGTCCTTTTGAAACCACTCATTCCTTCAGCTTCTTCTCCCCTTTGGAAGCTGAGCTTCCCATTTCTTAACCACTCACTGCGTTCAAAACGTCCTTTCACACACACCTCCCCGTCTCCAAATATTTCTGCGGAACGTTTTCATTCAGTTTCCCTTGCAGCATCAGCCAAGGGGAACAGATTTGCAACCTGGGATACTCAATCCCCTCTGCAGAGTCAGAAAACAGAGTTCCTACAAGCCCCTCGACCCTTAACTTTACAAATAACAAAATCTTTCACAGCCAGACCTCTGCCCTCCCGACAACCCCCCCCAACCCCTGTAAAACCAAACCAAACAGCCCAAAATGAAAACTGACCGTCCCGTTACATTTACCAGAGGTGTTCCCACTGCTCTGCCAGCATCATGGACTAATACCTGCGTTCTGAATATGGTTAACAGTTAAATAATAATCAGATAATCTGGTTTTGTTTTTGAGATGCTGACCGAGGGGCAGTTAGTTATTAGCCAGAGGGAATACCTCTTCTTCAACACCTTGACAAAGCCTCAGTAGGTGGTGGGAAACGCCGTTTAACATCCCATCCAAAAGGCAATACCCTCAGACAGTGCAGCACTCCCTCAGTATCACAATGAAGTCTAAGTGTTTATGCACTTAGCAGCACAAGACAGTGGTGAAGCCACTTTTGGAGCACTGCATACAGTTTTGGTCTCCCTGCTATTGGAAGGATGTTATTCAAACTGGAAAGGGTACAAAAAAAAGATTTACAAGGATGTTACCAAGACTGGAAGGTTTGAGTTATAAGGAGAAGGTGGATAGGCTAGTTCATCTTTCCCTCAAGTGTGGGAGGCTGAGGGGTGTCCTTATAGAAGTTTATAAAATCACGAGGGGCATGGATAGGATAAATAGACAAGCATTTAAAAGGCATCTGGATGGGTGTATGAATAGGAAGGGTTTCGAGGGATATGGGTCAAGTGCTGGCAAACAGGACGAGTTCAGTTTGAGAAACGTGGTCGGTGGATGCATTGGACTGAAAGGCCTATTCTAACTATAAGCCCTAGGGTGTGAGTTCAACCCCGCACCCTGTGGTGCTAAGGCAAACTGTCCCACAGCCTGCTCCTCTATTCCCATGAGCTCCTGGAAGCGAGGCCCAAAACTCTGTCCTAATCAGGGCCTTGTGGGGAAAAAAACGTCAAAGTGATGTGAATACAACAACCAGACTGACTCTGTGGGGAGAAACAGGACATTCACTTCATCAGCCTGCTATGGATGGTAAAACATATCCCCCCCAATCTGGGACAGGCCACAACTGGAGAATACCGCCCAATAATAAATGGTTTTCCATTAATGACAGAGATTAGAAGAGTTTGACTTTTCTCTCAGAGACTCATGGGTCTATGGAACTCTCTTCTGCAGACAGTGGCTGGCTCATTGAGGCAGACACAGACTCCTCACTAACCAAGGAATCGCGGGTGGTTGGCGGGAGGCAGGGATGTGGAGTCAAGGGGTGTCCTACTCCTGATTGGTGTGGAAATTCATATACTTGAAAGTCTATTGGGTATTTTCTGATTTTATTTCAGATTTTCATCACCTTCGGCCTTTTATTACACCGCGTATACCTTCAAATAAATTTGGCAGATCTGGCATCTTCTATGGGGAGAAAGCACAGTGACTGCTGTGAGGCCAGGAATCATTCTTCTACAGTCACTGGACCTGAAACATTTACTTTCTCTCTATAGATGCTGTTAGACCTGCTGAGTTTCTCCAACACTTTGTTTTGGTTTCAGACTTTCAGCATCCACAATTCTTAGTTTTATTCAAATAAAATTGATCAGGTTTCAAGTGTCGAAATTAAGCATTTTGCATTTTTCAACAATATTTTAGAATTACTGGGGAATAGGTTTCACAGTGCAGCAGCGTAGGAAGGGACTGATAATCATTGGTTAGGCCACAGTTAAGAGTGTTGTGTTCATTTCTGGTCCCCACATTGTGATGAGGATGTGGAGGCTTTAGAGATGGCGTAGAAGAGATGTACCAGGATGCTGCTTGGATCAGAGGGTAGGGGCTATAAGGAGAGGCTAGAAAAATTAGGTTGTTTTCTCTGGAGTGGTGAAGGCCGAGGGGAGATTTGACAGAAGTCTATAAAGTTATGAGATGACGGGTTGACGGTCACGATCTTTATCCCCCAGAATTGAAAACTCTCATACTAAGGGACATGCATTTAAGGTGAGAGGGGAAAGTTCAAAGGAAATGTGAGGGGCAAGTTTTTTTTTTAAAAGACAGAGTGTGGTAGGTGTCTGGAATGTGCTGCCAAGGTTGGTGGTGGAGGCAGTTATGTTAGGGCCATTTAAGGGGATTTTAGATAAGTGCATGAATTTGCAAGGAATAGGGGAATATGGACCAAGTGCAGGCAGAAGGGATTAGTTTAATTTGGTATCATGTTCAGCACAACATCGTGGGCTGGAGGGACTGTTCCTGTGCTGTATTGTACTATGTTCTAGTACACTGAGACACCAGAATAGAGGGACATTGTATCAGCTCTCCCCACAGCTTTATTCTGTCAGAACTCGGTGATGTTTAATTGCCCAGTTTTCAGAATGACAGATAGTCCGGTAAAAAGGAAAATATTGCTTGCTTACTTGGTTTGAATGAGAATGTCGGCGTTGGACGCATTTAACATGAATTTGCAGATCAGTTCCTGAGTGACAGGGATAGCGATGTTGTTGGACACACAAAGGTCTGCCAAGTAATCCAAGAACCTGCAAGACAATCAATGTCACAAACGGTCAAGTGTTTTGGTACCAATTCCTGTCGCACACGGTGAAACGACTGGACTGGAATCTGTTGGCACCAAATAGTGAGTTAAAGGGGATGCTGCTACTATAGGGTAAAATTTTAAAAAGCCCTCTAATGTCGGGCAGGCAAGAAAATACGCACGTAGTGAATTGTTCACATTTTCAAATTAAATGGTGTGGTATGGCTGGATTACTATACAATGAGAGACATGGTGCTGAACCTTGCACTCATCAGGACCAATGCAAGAATACCAAATTCTGAACTACCACAACAATTTGGAAGGATATTATTAAACAGGAGACTGCTCAGAAAAGGTTTACCAGGATGTTGCCGGGAATGGAGGGTTTGATTTATAAAAATAGGCTGGCACTTTTTATTTTTCGACTGACGTGGATGAGGTTGAAGGGTGACCTTATGGAGGTTTATAAAATCACGAGAGGTACGGCTGAGGTGAACAGCCAGGGGTCTTTTTCCTAGGAGAGTTCAAAACTTGCGGGCATGTTTTTAAGGTGGGAGAAGAAAGTTTTGAGAAGGACACGAGGGGCAACTCTTTCCACACAGAGGGTGGTTTGTTCATGGAATGAACTGTCAGAGGAAGAGGTGAATGCAGATACAATTACAACATTTAGAAGACTTTTGGATCAGTTCATGGATAGGAAAGATTTTCAAAGTCTGTGAGAAGATTTGTAGCTCGGGTGCTCGTTGTTGTGGTTCTGTTCGCCGAGCTGGGAATTTGTGTTGCAGACGTTTCGTCCCCTGTCTAGGTGACATCCTCAGTGCTTGGGAGCCTCCTGTGAAGCGCTTCTGTGATCTTTCCTCCGGCATTTGTAGAGATTTGGAGGGAAATGGGCCAAACACAGGCAGGTTGGATTAGTTCAGTTTGGGAACATGGTTGGACCACAGAGTCTGTTTCCATGCTGTATGGCGATAGCTCACACACTACATGGGAAGAGGAATAGAAATTGTTGCGATTGTTTGAAATTTGCCATTCTTGCATTTGCTGTCAGGTCCACATAAGAATTCTTGCAAAGATGTTATTTAGTTTTAAACCCAGCCAGACAGAAAAATCTCAGGGACAAGGGAAGGTTGCACAAAAGCCGACTATCCCACCTGGGCTCCCTGTTCCTCCGCAGAAGCTTGACAAAGGTTTCAATCTCCTTGGCTGTGATATGCTTCTCCAGCAGCTTCCTGTTGTTGTGCAGCAAGGCTGTGATGGTGTCCTCTGCCAACACATCGTATCCAATCTGTGACTGCATGATGCCAAACATCTTCGCAATGTACTCCTGAAATGAAAACAAAAACAATTTGTGAGAGAGTGCTGGAGAAGGTGAGGTTGAGAACAAGTGTTGCGAAAGCAATCCATATCTATTCTGAAATCTTGTATAAGGAGACTTTTTTTCTCCTGACTAAATTAAATGAATCTGTCTTCAGTGCAAATACTGGCAAGTTACACAATCCAAATGCTCATAACAATACACAGTACCTACCTGATTCTTCCTATAATCTTGCTGAGAGTGCCGCAGCACTCGGTAACAGAGGCGTAATATGTACCGATATGGAGCGTATCTCTGATCTCCCAGATCTTCCAGTCTCAGCATTGGCCCTTCCCCTTTGTCTATGAAAGGGACCCTCAAAATCCCAAAGATCTGCCATGAGGGGTGACAAAAGAAACAGACACATCAGCTAATGATAAGATAACACCGGCAGAAGTCACACTCACTTAGAGTTTTATTTAGACAGTCCAAAACTACAATTCACAGGAGCCATCATTCAACTCCCAAGACTCGTTTCATTATCCAGTTCGATCGTGAACTGATCTGTGTTTTAACCCCATTTATCTCATTGTTGCATCCCTTGATATTTTTATTGAAGAGAACAGAATTAAACAGATTGGTCTTAAGCTTAAACACTGACATTTTGGGGGCAGCGCAGTGGTCCCTCAGTGTCAGGGACCAGGGTTTGATGCCATCCTCAGGCGACTACGTAGCGTTTGTACATTGTCCCTGTGTCTACGTGGGTTTCCTTCGGGTGCTCTGGTTTCCTCCCACCGTCCAAAGATGCGCAGGCTGGGTGAATTGGCCATGCTAAATTGCCCATAGCATCAAGGCTAGGTGGGTTAGCCACGGGAAATGCAGGGTTACAGGGATAGGGTAGGGGGTGGGTTGGGATGGCATGTCCTTTGGAGGATCGGCGTGGACCCAATGGGATGAATGGCCTGTTTCCACACAGGTGGGACTCTGATTCTATGACTGATTGAGCATCCATCAACAGTTGGAGCAAGTGTGCCATTTTGTATTAACTTATTCTGAGGGTGTAGGCGTCGTTACCAAGGCCAGTATGCAATATCCATTCCTAACTGATCTTGAAGCGAGTGTTTTGTGAGGCCATTTCAGAGGGCAATTAAGTGTAAACCGCACTGGGTCTGGAGTCTGGTAATGGATGGCAGTTTTCATTTCTTATAGGGACATTAGTCAACCAGTTGGATTTCTACAAGAGAGTGTTTCACAGTCACAGACTAGCTCTGCGTCACAGATTTATTAACTAAACTTTCAACTCCACCAGCTGCAGTGATGGGACCTGATCCCATGCCGCCACAGCTTTAGCTGACCTTCCAGGCTGCTTGGCCAGTGACAAATCACAAGACAGCTTTCTTCCAATTTGGGAGATAAAGTCCTTGCTGATTCACCCAGTCTGTCTCTAACACCATTCTTTGGATGCTCCAAACCATTGAAAACAATTCCTCTGGATCCAACCTATTAAATTTCTCTGATATTTATATCACCTTGATTACATCACCTCTTAATAATTAGTATGCGAGGAAACGCAAAACAAGTTTAAACAACTTGTCCTCATAATTCGGTCCTTAAAACTTGGTATTATTCTCGTGAAAATGTTGAGCTAGTTAATATTTTCACCGTGGGTTCAAACTTACCTCAGAGTGTAGAACTATGCCACGGCTTGTTTGTCACTCCACAGATAACAGTACTAATAACTTTTACACAGAATCCTCTTTTTTTTGGAAACTATATTTTTTAAATTATACAATGAATCACTGTCAGGCAATCTATGGTTTTTCTTTCTTTCTTTCTTTTGTATCGAAGATTGAACCTAGGTACTTTGTACCGAAGATGGCGTCGTGGGGGGTGACATTTTCACTGCGTTCCTGTACCTGAGTACGCGTGACAATAAACCTAATTCTAATTCTCAATAAAATGCATCAGCCAAATTACAAATTATAAACCAAACAAGATTTTATTGCTTTGAAGCAGCGAAGTGATCTCTTCAGACCATGTCCTGTGGAACTATTCATGTGAAGAAACAAAGCTTTCCACAAAACGGTGAAGTGGTCCTACCTGTTTCAGGATATTCTGTTCCCTCATTAACTTCTGTCTCTCTCGGTTTGGTTTTGTGATCACCACATCCAAAACATCTTGACCATTGCTGGGCACATAAGCGACAAAGAAAACCAAATCTTCCAACAGCTTTGTCACAAACCTGTCAACAAATTAACAGATTATTTCTCAGCTTCAAGCCAGCTCGTTCTGCTTCTTCGTTAAAGAATAAGAAATGGTTTCCCGAAGATTGCAAACCAATAGGGCACCAGTTCACAGGAGGAGAGAGGAGAAAACTGCCCAGTGACCATTTGTTTTATTGCCGTTAATGGGAGATCACAGTGTGAAAAACATCTACTGTGCCTGCTTACATAACGGAGCGGTGCAGCGTGGTTTCCGGCCTTTCCATGCCTCCACTGCCCTCTGGGGCAGAGCATTCCATACACCCACCAGTCTCTGGGTGAAGAAGTTTCTCCTCAACTCTGTTCTAAGTGGCCTACCCCTTACCTTTAAGCTGTGTCCTCTGGTTCAGGACTCACCCATCAGCAGAAACATGCTTCCTGCCTCCAGAGTGTCCAATCCTTTAATAATCTTCTACGTCTCAATCAGATCCCCTCTCAGTCTTCTAAACTCAAGCGCATACAAACCCAGTCGCTCCAATCTTTCAGCGTAAGATAGCCCCGCCATTCCAGGAATTGACCTCTTATTAACAGCATACATGTGTGAATGTTTATCCAGAGTAACTCTTGATGGTTATTTTGGTGGGATGAGTGTGAGACTATTGCACAAGGGATCAAGCGGCTAGGAATGGCTGTCACTATCCTGATCTCCAGCCTGTAATATGCATGAGAAACTGCAAGTTGCCACAGCAATGCAGACACTGAGTAGTCTGTAACATAACACCACTGTGTCACGGACCTTCAGAGAAACTCATTGGAAATGAAGGATGGGGAAGGGACGGGGTGACCTTTTATCAAAACTGCCTCCAGAAGATTCTAAAAGTCAGATAGACAGTAAATGGAGGGCGAGGGCGATAGAAAGGGTAATGCAACAAAGTTGGATTCTGTCACCAAAACACTGCAATCTTAACAGTGAAATGTTCAAAGGACATTGCTTAGATTTACTGGGAATTTTACTAAGTGGCAGAACACAAATAATCAGAGAGCTGCAGATGACACAGTAACTCTGGCAGACTCGGAGAGGAGGACTAACAGATATAAACCATCAATAAGCTGCAGTGAAAGAGTACGCAGGGTAATACTAAAGGAAAGGATTACATCGAGGTACAAAACCGCAGTGAAATCAAAACGAAGTCAAATCATTTTCCTATCTGGGCAGCCTAATAAAACCTGATGGGAACAGCAGTCTAGACATCAGGAAACACATTAGACTTGCAAAATAACCCTTTCCCAATGTTGTTGGACACGTTTAGAAATAAAAGCATCTCTATGGAAAGCAGAATGGAATGACTAAACTGGTCATGTTGCTGTGGGAATGCTAAATCTGGATTTGAAGCTCTGCAATGGACGATAAATGAAAGGTAATTAAAGAGGGTTCTGGGACATGATGGGGATTAGTCAGACAATACACACGGCTCATGCAGAAAGCTGGTGCACAAGCTTTCACTCATTATAACCAAAAACCCATGACAACTTCCCGGGCATGTACTTCGGAGATGAAGGTGACAGGCATCCTTCCATCAGCAGGGGTAAAGGAATGCAGCCTCAGAGCCACGGCGAGGTGGAGAGAAACCAATCCCTTTGATGGAACAAATAACCATTTACTCTGGTTATGGGTAAAGTTATATGCCAGGGTGCAGAATGATCTCTGCCATTGCCTTCTCTGCCAGGCTGGTGTCTGTTTGGAACTTCCGAAAGATGTCATGGTATGCCAACACCCTGCCCACATCCAGAGTCACCACCTCCTTGGGGTGTCAGCTAACGTCCCACTTGTCATGACAGACGTTGAGCTTTTGTTTAATTTCTGACTGCATCCTTGAAGCTTTGGATGCTCTCTTGGCATAAGTTACCCATTGCACTTCCACTCTCATCACCCACCCATTCTATCAAGGATGTGCCATCTTTCATTCTGTGCACACAGTTAGAGATGTACAGTATGAAAACAGACCCTTCGGTCCACGCACCTATGACATCCAAGATTCCTTAGTTTGACTAGAGCTGGAGTACTCAGCATGTTTACCCAAGAGAGGACTTCTCCTTTGGACCTTCCTGAGGATGCATCTCAGGCAATGAAAATGGAGATTATTCAGCCACTCAGTGACAGCTGTTCAGGATTCACTGTCTGACAACAATATACTGAGGACACAGGACTTGTGGATAAGACTCTTGACCCTGTCAGTTTGTAATGTTGTTTTTCCATTTTGATAGTTGGTCAAAATGAGTGCTTGCCTTTCGTGATGGTACTGTGCCTTTAACAGGGATTAGCTCTGTGCTGTTTATCTTGCGGTGAAGTATTGCCACAGTAGTGCTGGAATATCTGCCTCAGGGGTAGTGGGTAAACAGCTTCGGGGTGTTTTTTAAAAATTAGACGCAGGATGCATGGTTGGGTGGAGTCAGGCTCACCCACAGACACACGGTTTTAGTTGTGCTTTCAGTTGGCTGTTGAAGCTGATCTATAAAGCTCTCTCTCTCTCTCTCTGCTACAGGGAAAAGCTGGAGTTGTCTCTCTCTCTCGTTTCCTTTTTGTGTACCATTCACCTGGGCTGGAAGGGAGATAGCACATGAGGAAAATCTGCTTTGCTGATTTGCCAAGGGTGTGTTTATGGAACGTGGAATTATTGGAACGGTTGATGACTAGTGGTTAAATATATTATTTTGTTAGGTATTTTAACTGAATTAAAGTTATGCCAAGTGTTCTTTGTGCATTTGTTTTGGATTTTAACTATGGTGTGAGAATAAAGAGTATTTGTCTTAAAGCCTCGTTGTTTGACCAATCAAATTACATCTGGAACACAGCACTTGACACTTGATCTAAATAAAATAAAAGTTAGGGTCTAGGCTATAATTTGAGGGGATTTGATTTGGTCTATAACACTTACCGATGCATGTGAAGAAGTCTTGGTGAGAGACAGATTGCTAAGTCACCATAGGTACAAGATAACAATGGCGTTTTGTTTTTGAGAGGGATCACAGGCAGAGACACAACATCCTGTCCGTTAACTAGAGTTTGCTGGTCAAAGGAGCAGACAACCTATGAGCCTTTGGAGCCGGTCTTTACCCTAGCTAACTAGTGTATCTTCCATACTGTTCTTCACGGTTGAAAATATCCCAAACTGCCTCTCCTCTGATACTCTGATCAGGGCTCACTCACCGCACCTTCATCTGAACCAGTTGAGGAGCTGCCCATCTGATGCTGAGGGGAGGAACACTCCCTACATACAAGTTTGAAAAGCATTGGTCAGGAGGACAGAGTGAAAAGAAACACCAAACAGAGGAGGGGCTAAGGCCAGTTTCACCCCATTCTTAATCTCATCTGGTACCACACCTGGTAGTGACTGGTTAAGTTGAGGGCAGCAAGGAAACAGGGAGACAAAGGAGAAAACATAGACACGTAGAAAATAGATGCAGAAGCGGGCTATTCAGCCCTTCGATCCTGCTCTGCCATTCAATAGGATTGCATCAGTCCATTGGCTACACTATTCCACCATGGCTTATCACCCAACTCATTACCCTATTTCCACTTTCTCCCCATACCCTTTGATCCCTTCAGCCCTAAGTGCTATATCTAAGTCCTTCTTGAAAACATTCAATGTTTTGACCTCAACTGTGGCAGAGAATTCCACAGAAATACCACTCTCTGAGTGAAGAAATTTCTCCTCAGCCCAGTCCTATCGTTTCAGTCTCGAAGTTCCAGGCTCCCTGGACATCATGTGTTTACCATATCTAGTGTGAATTCCAAACTAGGAAATACATCAACACTTCAAGGAGCTGCACAGGTAAACGAACTAACAACAACTGCAATGGCAGCTATTATCAAGGACTGCATAATCAGCAACAATGGTAAGGACTATCAGATCAGCCATGATCTCGTAGTACAGTACAGCAGGTATGATGGGCTGAACGGCCTACCTCTGCTTCTATGTCTTATGGATTTAATTTAGTGCCACCCGAATAGGAAGGTAGGATGCCATGTTCTTCCTCCAAAATACTGGGACTAACATTGTAAATTAGATTTATGCTAAATATCTTGGAACACAATTTTGGCATTTCCTTTAGGATACCAGAGCTCGAGCACTCCCGAATGAGAGAACAAAAGAAGCTGGTGAGGGAACAGGGAGGTGCCAACAGGCACAAGAAAATGCCCACACGAAAAGAGGGAACAGAGTGCAAAATGAGAGAGATCAAACAATTAGAAGCCAAAAGACATGAGAGAAAGGGAGTGAAAGGGGAGAGGTGGTTTGGGATACTTTGAACAGTGAGTAACATTGTAGAAGATCAACTGCACGAAATAATTGTCCTTCTTATTTGTTTGATCATGTCCCTTGCAGTATATAGAATAGTTGTCCCATACTCCCTCACTGTGTGAGAGCTTCCTCGCTCTGACCAAGCCCTAGTGAACAGGTTAATGAGAAAGACAAGCACAAGTTGGGTCAGCGTGTAACTCAAGGAGGAACATGAGGTGATGTCCAATTGGAACTGAAGATAAAGCAACCCACAGAGACATCATTACATTAACCTGTCTTCTCCCAGAAAATCTCCTTGGACAGGTGAAACATCATTCAACACTAATTCACAGACAAATGGTTTCCAGAAGAACACTTAACGGCAGTGAAACGTTCTTTTGTTCTTTCTTAGAATATCATCTGTAATTGTGGTTCTGTTCGCCGAGCTGGGAATTTGTCTTGCAAACGTTTCGTCCCCTGTCTAGGTGACATCCTCAGTGCTTGGGAGCCTCCTGTGAAGCGCTTCTGTGCTGTTTCCTCCGGCATTTATAGTGGCCTGTCTCTGCCGCTTCTGGTTGTCAGTTCGAGCTGTCCGCTGTAGTGGCCGGTATATTGGGTCCAGGTTGATGTGCTTGTTGATAGAGTCTGTGGATGAATGCCATGCCTCTAGGAATTCCCTGGCTGTTCTCTGTTTGGCTTGCCCTATAATGGTAGTGTTGTCCCAGTCGAATTCATGTTGCTTGTCGTCTGTGTGTGTGGCTACTAAGGATAGCTGGTCGTGTCGTTTTGTGGCTAGTTGGTGCTCGTGTATACGGATCGTTAACTGTCTTCCTGTTTGTCCGATGTAGTGTTTTGTGCAGTCCTTGCATGGGATTTTGTACACTACATTTGCTCATGTTGGGTATCGGGTCCTTTGTTCTGGTGAGTTGTTGTCTGAGAGTGGCTGTTGGTTTGTGTGCTGTTATGAGTCCTAGTGGTCGCAGTAGTCTGGCTGTCAGTTCAGAAATGCTCCTGATGTATGGTAGTGTGGCTAGTCCTTTGGGTTGCGGCATGTCCTCGTTCCGTTGTCTCTCCCTTAGGCATCTGTTGATGAAATTGCGAGGGTATCCGTTTTTGGCGAATACTTTGTATAGGTGTTCCTCTTCCTCTTTTTGTAGTTCTGGTGTACTGCAGTGTGTTGTGGCCCTTTTGAATAGTGTCTTGATGCAACTTCGTTTGTGTGTGTGTGTGTTGGGGTGGTTGCTTTCATAGTTTAGGACTTGATCTGTGTGTGTGGCTTTCCTGTGAACCTTTGTGGTGAATTCTCCGTTCGGTGTTCTCTGTACCATCGTGTCTAGGAATGGGAGTTGGTTGTCCTTTTCTTCCTCTCTAGTGAATCGGATTCCTGTGAGTGTGGCGTTGATGATCTGGTGTGTGTTCTCTATTTCTGTGTTTTTAATTATTACAAAGGTGTCATCCACGTATCTGATCCAGAGTTTGGGTTGAAGTTGTGGTAAGACTGTTTGTTCTAACCTTTGCATTACTGCTTCTGCGATGAGTCCAGAGATCGGTGAGCCCATGGGTGTTCCGTTGATTTGTTCGTATATTTGGTTATTGAATGTGAAGTGTGTTGTGAGCTCGAACTGACAACTGGAAGCGGCAGAGACTGGCCACTATAAATGTCGGAGGAAACAGCACAGAAGCGCTTCACAGGAGGCTCCCAAGCACTGAGGGTGTCACCTAGACAGGGGACGGAACGTTTGCAAGACAAATTCTCAGCTCGGCGAACAGAACCACAACAACGAGCACCCAAGCTACAAATCTTCTACCTAACTTTGAATATCATCTGTAAAATGGGAAAGGATTCCATTCAGTTCACTTACAGGAAAACCAAAATTTTGGTCCATAAACCAACCCCCAATGCAACCCATAGGGAATTCCGGGGAAAGCTGGCGGAGGTTGTTACCCACAGGGAGTAGTGGCTAAGGGTTGTCCACAAAGAACATGAACATTCAAACCAATTTGCTGGGTTTAACAGGCCCTGCTTCTGAATGGTATACTCTGCGAACAATAAGGATTTGCAAGAGGCATTCACCAACCTTCTTTCATTCTGTGTAAGGGAGCCATCCTCCAACTTCTGGACCATTGCATAAAGCACCTTGCTGGCATCATTGGCAAAGTCCAAGTCTCGGACTTCTGAAAGAGGCACAGAGACAATCGCAAATGCCTCCTTGTCTTCTTTGGTTGGACATGTTCCAATCTAATGGCAAGAAAGCAACCTTCAATCCACAACCTTGACACACTGACATAACAACAACAATTGGAAAGCCCGTTATGAGAAAGCGACTGGAATATTTTGGGGTATCAATCCTGCAGATGGTAGTGTCAGGGTGACTTTATCAGACTAGCAATCCAGAGCTACAAACAGAACACCAGATATGGTAGTAACAGATACAGAAGAACAACAGTTAACAAGCTGAACTTAGTGCTACTCCATTCACCCACAAAACAACACCCTCCCCAGAGTACTTTTGATTCCCATTCTGGTCATGTAATTGGAATTGGAGAGGGTTTCTGGCAGATGGAGCCCTGAGTGAGGCTGGGTGGTATGGTGAAGTTCTCACTGCCTCCCCAGCTACTTCTCTCCCCCACCTCCAATTCAGGACAGAAAGGACAGAGGGCGTTACTGCGGGTCCCAGCCCGAGGACATGGACTGCGATCAAGAGTAATATCTTCACCCAAACTGTGGCAATACGGTGGAATTTGACAGAACGTGGTAGACCAAACTGTGAGTTCTTTCAATAAGGAGTTCATTATCGTTCTTAAGGCTAAAGAGATCAAAGGTTTGGAGATAGAGCCAGAACAGGAGAGTGAGTTGGATGATCAATCATGATCATACTGAAACATGAAGCAGACTTGAAGGGCTGAATGGCCTACTCCTCCTCTCCATGTCTCTATGGGTGATATTTTTGTATCATTGGAGTCCTGGCAGACTGGAGGGTAGTGAATGCTGTGCCCTTATTCAAGGAGGACTGCAAAGACACCTGGGAACTATAGACCAGTACGTCTAAAAGGTTATAGAGATAGGATTTAGCATCATCTAGAAAGGAAGTGGTTTGTTTGGGATAGTCAACACGGTTTTGTGGTGAAGGATAGGTCGTGTCTCACAAATCTTACTGAGTTCTTTGAGAAGGTGACCAAACAGGTGGGTGAGGATAAAGTGGTTGATGTGGTGTGCATGGATTTCAGTAAAGTGTTTGATAAGGTTCCCCACGGTAGGCTATTGCACAAAAGGGAGGCATGGGATTGACAGTGATTTTGTAGCTTGGATCAGTAATTGGCTAGCTGAAAGACGACAGAGGGTGGTGGTTGATGGGAAGTGTTCATCCTGGAGTTCAGTTACTAGTGGGGTACTGCAAGGATCTGTTTTGGGGCCACTGCTGTTTGTCATTTTTATAAACGACCTGGATGAGGGTATAGAAGGGTGGGTCAGTAAATTTGGGGACGACACTAAGGTCGGTGGAGTTGTGGACAGTGCTGAAGGATGTTGCAGGTTACAGAGGGACATAGATAAGCTGCAGAGCTGGGCTGAGAGGTGGCAAATGGAGTTTAATGTGGAAAGGTGTGAGGTGATTACTTTGGAAGGAACAACAGGAATAAAGAGTACTGGGCTAATGGTAAGATTCTTGGTAGTGTAGATGAGCAGAGAGATCTCGGTGTCCAGGTACATAGATCCCTGAAAATTGCCACCCAGGTTGATAGGGCTGTTAAGGCTGCATATGGTGTGTTACCTTTTATTAATAGAGGGATTGAGTTTCAGAGCCACAAGGTTATGCTGCAGCTGTACAAAACTCTGGTGCGGCCGCACTTGGACTATTGTCTATAGTTCTGGTCGCTGCATTAAAAGGAGGATGTGGAAGTTTTGGAAAAGGTGCAGAGGAGATTTACTAGGATATTGCCTGATATGGAGGAGAGGTCTTATGAGGAAAGGCTGAGGGACTGGAGGCTGATTTAATGAGACAGAGGGTTGAGAGGTGACTTAATTGAGACATAGAAGATAATCAGAGGGTTAGATGGGATGGAGAGTGAGAGCCTTTTTCCTTGGATGGTGATGGCTAGGACAAGGGGACGTAGCTTTAAACTGAGGGGTGATCTATATAGGACAAATGTCAGAGGTGGGTTCTTTACTCAGAGTAGTAGGGGCATGGAACGGCCTACCTGCAACAGTAGTAGACTCACTGATGTTAAGGGCATTTAAATGGTCATTGTGTAAACATATGGATAAAAATGCAATAGTATAGAAGAGACGGGCTTCAAATTGGTTCCACAGGTCGGCAGAACATCAAGGGCCGAAGGGCCTGTACTGCGCTGTTTTATGTCTGTGGTAGGTAAGTTACTTGAGAAAATTGTGAGGGATAAGATATACATGCATTTAGAAAAAAAAGTGTTCGATTAGGAGTACTCAGCATGGATTGGTGAGTAGAAGATCATGCCTCACAATTTTGTTTGAGTTCTTTGATGAAGTGACCAGAAAGGTTGATGAGGGAAGACAGTGGATGTAGTCTATATGGCTTTCAGTAAGGCCTTGGATAAGGTTCCACATGGTAGGCTGTTCTGGAAGGTTAGATCGCATGGAATCCAAGGAGAGCTGGCAAATTGGATACACAATTGGCTTGATTATAGGAAGCAGTGGGTTATAGTGGAAAGATGTTTGTCGGAGCCCTGTGACTCCTGTCGGAGTCACAGTGCCTCAGGGGTCAGTGCTGGGCCTATTGCTGTTTGTTATCTGTATCAATGACTTGAAGAGAATATACAAGGCATGATTAGTAAGTTTGTAGATGGCACTAAAATGGGTGGTATCGTGGACAGTGAGGAAGGTTATCAGAAACTGCAGCAGGACCTTGATCAGCTGTGGAAGTGGGCTGTGAAATGGCAAAGGCAGTTTAATACGGATAAGTGTGAGGTCTTGGATTTTGGAAAGTCAAATCAAGGCAGGAGTTTCATGGTGAATGGTAAGGTCTTAAGGAGTGTAGTTCAACAGAGGGATCTTAGATTCAGGCGTATGATTCTCTGAAAGTGGAGTCACAGGTAGACTGGGCAGTGAAGGCAGCTTTTGGCTCACTTGCCTTCATCAGTCAGGGCATTGAGTATAGAAGTTGGGAAATTATGTTACAGTTGTACAGGACATTGGTGAGGTCACAGTTGTAGTATTGTGTTCAGCTTTGGTCACCTTGCTATAGGAAAGATGTTAATAAACTGGAAAGAGTGCAGAAGAAATTTACAAAAGATATTGCCAGGACTCGAGAGCCTGAACTATAGGGAGAGGTTGGACAAGGTAGGATTTTTTTTAAAGAGCATGGGAGACTGAGGGGGAATCTTGCAGAAGTGGATAAGATCATGAGAGGCATGGAGAGGGTTAATGCACTCCGGCTTTTTCCCAGGGTTGGGGAATCAAGGACTAGAGGGCATCAGTTTAAGGTTACAGGGGAAAGAATAAAAGGGAAGCTGAAAGGGCAACATTTTCTTTTTTATACAGAGGGTGGTACACAAATGGAACGAGCTGCCAGCGGAAGTAGTTGAGGACATTTAATAACATTTAAAAGGCATTTGGACAAATACATGGATAGGAAAGGGTTAGAAGGATATGGGCCAAGTGCAGGGAAGTGGAGTTAGCATGGATCAGTGTGGGCCAAAGGGCCTGTCTCTGTGGTGTAGCACTCTTAAGAGTCTATGGACAGAGAATCTCAAACTGAACTCCACAAAGTTAAGGTTGTTCATCAAGTTGGGACGCAGCCTCACTGCACGCTGCAGGAGGCCGAGGACAGGAAGCTGAAGGTGTGGCTGAAGAATTGAAGTGACAGGTGACAGGAAGCTTGGGTGGGGGGGAGGGGTGGAGGGAGGTCAAACAGAATGGAGGTACCTCACCCAGTTGGCATTCAGTCTCCCTAACACTGAGCAGATTGCGTTGAGAGAGCCACAAATTGAAGTGAGTACATGGTAAATCACCTGGAGCAGGTGCTGGCTAGGTGGGGGAGACAAGGTTAAAGGGTGGGTGGATGATTCAACACCTCTCCTTTGACAAGTGGGAGGGGGCAGGGAACTGAACTAGGATGTGGTAGAATGCAGAGAGGTAAGGGATGTGTATCTGGTGACAGAAACAGCAGAGGATGGTCCCTGGAATACAGAGGCTGGGAAGGTGGAAGCTAAGGAAGCTAAATTATACTAACCCCATCTATCTGCCCATGGTCTATACCCTTCCATTCCTTGCTTAATCACATGCTTATCTAAAATCCCGTATCGTATAAATCTCCACCACTATCTCTGGCAGTGTGTCCCAACCACCTGCCACTCTGTATATAAAAAACTTGCCCCTCGCATCTCCTTTGAACTTTGCCTCTCTCACCTTAAGTGCATGCCCCACTAATGCTACACATTTCAACTCTGGGAAAACCAATCGGACTGTTAACCCATTCTGTGCATCTCATAGAGTTCTATCAAATCTCACCTCAGACTCCGCCACTCCAGAGAAAACAACCATAGTTTGTCCAGCTTCTCCTAATAGCTCATACCCTCTAAAACAGGCAACGTCCTGGTAAACCTCTTCTGCATCCTCTCCAAAGCCTCCACATCCTTCCTGTAATGCGGTGACCAGGAGTGAATGCAATTTATTGTCCATCCCTAATGGCCCCATAGGGCAGTTAAGAGTCAACCATCTTGCTGTGGGTCTGGAGTCACACTTAGGCCAGACCTACTAAGGATGGCAGACTTCCTTCCCTAATAGGACATTAGTCTGGGGTTCTGGATGACTAGTCCAGTGTCACTTGCTGCTCTCTGCATGGGTGGAGTCTGCATTGATCAGTGGTAGCCTAAGGAGGAACCTCTGAGTTTAAGTGGCCCACCAACTGCTTTCCTGGGTTGGTCAATAAACACTACCAATACCAACAATGTCCACATTCCAGAGATATCTTTCCCATAAACTGGTGCTTTGGAATTTGCCTCGAGTGCAATTGGGCTTTGACCTTCCTATCCAGGAAGACTATGGCAGAGCGGTAATGTTCCTGGACTATTCGTGGCATTCCAGGTGTCAGCTGTAACCAGTGACTGTACCTTCAGCATGACTGGCCGTTCCTCATCGATATCTATAGGGATATTACTGCTGGTGACCCAGGTGTTTGTGCAAAGATGTCTTAACCTCACGTAGGAGTTCCTGAAGAGAAACCACAAATGTTGTGAAATAATGCTCTTGCTGTTACTCCAGTTACATTTAAATTCTATGAAACAGAACACAGGCCAGGATGCAGTTAACAAACCAAATACAGAGAAGATTCCAAACCCTACAATCTTGCAGAGCAGTTGTCGCTATGGCCAGTTTTTCCTCGTCTTCTTCAACACTTGCATTGTTACCTTTAAACTAACTCACTATCTCAGCTTTTTCAACATTTTCACAGTTTTTTTTTTGAGTCCAAAGATGGGGCAGCACGGTGGCTCAGTGGTTAGCACTGCTGCCTCTCAGCACCAGGGTCCCAGGTTCAATTCCAGCCTCGGGTGACTGTGTAGAGTTTGCACATTCTCCCCATGTCTGCATGGGTTTCCTCCCACATCTCAAAAATGTGCAGGTCAGGTGAATTAGCCGTGCTAAATTGTCCATAGTGCATTAGTCGGAGGGAAACGGGTCTGGCTGGGTTACTCTTCGGAGGTTCGGTGTGAACTGGTTAGGCCGAAGGGCCTGTTTCGACACTGTAGGGAATCTAATCTAATCATGTGCAGGTTAGGGTGGACTGGGATAGAGTCCATAGAGTTCTGGGATGTGCAGGCTAGGTGGGTTAGCAGTGTTACAGGGATGGGATGGGGGAAAGAGTCTGGGTGGGATGCTCTTCGGAGGGTGAGTGTAGATGGGCTGAATGGCCTGCTTCCCCATTATAGGGATACTGTGATTCTATGAAAAAGCCATTACTTAGCTCCTGGAAGCTCAGTTGGGTCAATGTCGGGCTTTACTGTGCCATAAGCGTTGGGGGGTGGAGGGGGTTATACCTGTAACTATTTGGGTAGATCCAGGAAACCCACAACTCAGTGTAAGAGGTTTCCACTGAATACATTTCATGAGTGACACAAACAATTGAGAAAATGCACATCTCTCAAATAATTCATTCACACGCAAATTGCAACTTTTCTGTCCCAAAAGCAGGAAAAGGGACCAGAAACATGAGGCTCTGAACAGGAGGTAGACTATACCAGTCACGTTAAACCCTATTTCCCTCTCTCTGCAAAGATGTTGTCAGGCCTGTTGAGTTTTTAAAAAAATTTATTCATCAAGAGTTCACTGGTTACCATGAATCCACTGTCAATTGTTGGAAAAACCCATCTGGTTCACTAATGTCCTTCAGGGCTGGCTAGGCAGCATTTACTGCCCATCCCTAATCGTCCAGAGGACAGTTAAGAGTCAACCATATTGCGGTGGGTCTGGAGTCACACGTAGGCCAGACTGGGTAAGGGTGGCAGATTTCCTTCCCTGAAGGACATTAGAGAACCAGATGGGTTTTTCCAACAATTGACAGTGGATTCATAGGAACCAGTGAACTCTTGATTCTAGATTATTACTGAATTAAAATTCCACAAAGTGCTGTGGTGGGATTTGAACCCAGAACACTACCTGAGCCTCCAGATTAATAACCTAGCGATAATATGACCAGGCCATTGCCTCCTTATTAACCAAGAGCAGGAGTAGGCCCCTTCGAGTTTTCTCCTCCATGTGATAAGGACGTGGCTGATCCAACTCCCTCCCCCCCACAATCCTCAGCAGCCTGAGCTGCCAGGGCAGGAGTTACCTGGGGACCAGGGAGTCTGCTCTCTGGAGAGTGGTGGTGTCGAGCTCGAAGAGCGACGCAATATCATTTCCGTGGGGCACCGACACCAGCGTGTACATGATCTTCTCCACCAACTGGCGTTTGTTTTTAGCCGGTAACACATCCCCTTCACTCTGAAAGGAAGCAAAGCCAGATGGAATGTGGGTCAAGGGTCAAAGGGTCAAAGCCAACGACGTTAACCGGGACAGATACCTGCACAATGCATCCCCCAATTCAATGTACAATTGGACCGCCCTCTGCAGAAAATATATTAGTCACCAGGTGCTCATTGGGACTCTCTGGGCACTGTGGTAGTGCTTCTACCTCTGGACGAGAAGCCCAGATGTATCAGAACATGTCCAAACAGGTTAATTTAAAATATTGGAACTAATTCAAGGTTCATGATCAGCTTTGCACATATGGTGTATTTTGCACAATCTTTTAAAGATCAGAACAGAAATACTGCAACTCTCTCATATATTAAAGTTGATCTTTCTTTGCACCTTCTCTGTCGCTGTAAAACTGTATTCTGCCCTCTGTTCTACGATGCACTTATGTACAGTATGACTTGTCTGGTTAACATGTAAAACAATACTTTTCACTGTATCTCAGTACATGACAATAATAAATCAGATCAAATCTATTCC